>NW_016158111.1:121003-154151 GCF_001687245.7 Rhagoletis zephyria | reverse complement strand
GTTAATGCTGGTTCCCAAATAAACGAAGTCGTCTACTTTTTCAAACTTGTAACTGTCAACAGTGACGTGGGTGCCAAGACGCGTATGCTCTGACTGTTTGTGTGATGACAGGAGATACTTCGTTTTGTCCTCGTTCACCACCAGACCCATTCGCTTTGCTTCTCTATCCAATCCCGAGAAGGCAGAACAGACCTTGTTTTTACCGATAATATCGATGTCGTCGGCATACGCCAGCAAATAGGTGGTGAGGTTGTGAATACCTGGTCTATGGTGGATTTGCCAGGTCTAAAGCCACACTGATAAGGTCCAATCAGCTCGTTGACGGTGGGCAAAAAAGCCCATACGGGCAAAAGTACCCATGTCTGCTCTGGTAGATACTCTCTTAAAACTAGTAGGGAAAAATAATTTTCATGTGGTTCCTATTAAAAAGGGTAATATACACGAAGTGAAAATACAGGCTCAAAACGAAGATATTTTTCGTAAAATTACCGATAAGTGTAAGAAATCTTATTACACCTCGTGAAGTTGTCATAAAAGGCATCGAGCCCAGTGTGAGCTCACAAGAGATAGAAAATGCTTTTAGGGAAGAAGGTTTTAGAACCTGACTGAATAGAGCTACAACCTTCTGAAGAAATGGGAAGTGCATCAAATATATCAATTGCGATATCTTCTACACTGTAAAATCTCCGTAGAAGAACCCCATAAGCGTAGAGGCCCTGTTAAATGTCATAAGTGCCAGGAATTTGGTCACGCACTTCGCTACTGCACCTTACCTGGTGTGTGTTATCTGTGGGGATCTACACACTTCTAAAGAATGTGTGAAACCAAAAACGGACCCAAAATCTAAAAAGTGCAGTAACTGCGGTAAAAATCAAACTGCTAACTATAGAGTTTTCCAGTTTATATCTCAGTGAAAGGGAAAACAATTCCCAAAAATATTCCTATTAGGCAAAACCCCATACCAGAGCCCGCTAAGCAAATGGCTGTTATAACTTTACTTCATATGCACAAATGCCTAAAAATACTCCTCCGACACAACCTTTTTTTTGGTCATAATGCAGTATATTTTGCTTTGCTGCCTTTATGCTTAAGTGCACATTTAACATACCTACCCCAAAATGCGCATTAGCGGCATTATTTTTAACATTTATAAGGAAACTCCTCCGATATATGCATTCAACATACCTGCACATTGGCGATACCTGCCTTAAAAACTGTGCAACTATTATCAATTATCAAAGAAAGTATTACGTTTACCTGCACTGGCCCTACAATTACCTAATTTTACAAGCTTTTATTTATTTTGCTCATCTCGTAAAACAACGAAAATGGCTATCAATTAATGTAGTTATATAGATAATTAGATACCATTCGGTAAAAATTTCGCTTGCAGTAATTTCTATGTTGTAAGTGATCCTCCATTATTTGGTTTCATAGGAATTCGGATACCTTCCTCATTGAAGTAGTAAAGAAAATTCGCTTAAGTGCTTTTTTCGGTTAAGTGCACAAGTTTTTCGTGCAAAGAAAGACGGGCAGCTAAGTAAAATATACTGTAGTAGTAACCTAGACGCTACTATAAACAACTTTATGAAAGTTATGTAAGAGCAAATGATGGAAATGCAGAGCATGGTACATGGTGCATGGTATTAACAATCAAAATCTATTACTTCAAGCCATTTTAGTTAAACCATGAATAATCTCAAAATTTATTTTTGGAATGCGAACGGTATAACCAAGCATAAAAACGAACCAGAAATTTTACTAGAGCTATATCATATAGACCAGTAGTGTCCAACCGGTAGCTCGCGGGCGCCTGGTAGCTCGCGATCTATATTTTAGGCGTCCGCAAACAAGAAGATGAACAGAATATTTTGTATTGTATTGAAAAGTTTAACAATTGGAAGCTTTTTTGGTACATAAGTAAGCTTTTATTTTTGAATTTTCTCGAGCTCATTCACTTCTTATCTTTCTATGCTATGACAGAATCTCTGTTTCAGGATTTTCAAAACAAAACAGCGTAATCTCAGCATTAAAAAATTGTTATGTGATGACCTACCAAACGATATTCATGGCCAAATAAAAAGCGATTTCAAGAAATGTGACTAGGTTTTCTTACAAATGGATGAGTCGACCGATGTTCTAGACTCTCCGCACTTATTAGTGTTCACCAGAGTGGTATTTTCTGATTTTTCTGTTAAGGAGGCACTTTTAGTCAATCTAACTTTGGAAACTCGTACTCGTGGGCAAGATATATATATATATAACCAGTGGCGGATACACGGGGGGTTAAACAACCCCCCTTTCCCCTCCCCCCCTTCCTCAAGTCAGAAAATAATATTTCACTAATATGGGCCTAGAAAAAAGGCTATTTAGAAGAAAGTTTGCGTAATAAAGTTTCAAACACGAATTTTTAAAATCATATATTCAATTTTTGGCTTTATTTATAAAACAGTTTGATAATTTTAAACACATTAAATTTTTCTTTTTACTTATAAATCAATGAAACGAGGAATTTTCAAATTTTTCGTGGTTTTTTGAAAAATTCTTCTAAAACTTCGTCAACTGAAAAATTTATATCTTTGTGAGTATTCATAGATGCTAGACTGTTGAGTCTTTCTTGACATGTTGTATTTATCAAGTAGGTTTTAATTCTTTTCAGGCATGAAAAGCTTCGTTCAGGTGTGGCTATTGAAATGGGGAAAAGTGCCAATATACGTAAGATCTTAAAAACATTCCTAAAAGACGTTGTATTAGCTACTTGTAATGCTTCGAGAGCATTTCGAAAATGTTCGTGTGAAACTCGATTTTTCCACATTTTTACCTTCAGAAGAAAGTTTTGTTTCGAGCAGTCGATTTCTTTTTATAGAAGACAAACAGTTCTTCAGTTTTTTCTTCGTTAAAATCATACTTTGGAAACAAAACACTAAAATTATTTAAAACTGATTTATGGTTTAGGAACCGGCAATATATGTATCTAGGAAGGGAATATAAAAAGCAATGCGATAGTATGCCTCGGCGACTCCGGTTTTCACATTAAAGCGATTCTTTTGGCGACTGCTGTATCGCGGTACTTTGATTTCTGTATCTAGGTTGGTGCATACTTCTTCTACGTGTCCGAAAAGCAAATGAAAGTTTTTTCTGCATCTTTTCGCATTTCTTCAAATTCCTTTAAAGCGTCGTCGGCTAAGCTCATTGCTTCTGCAAGATCTTCATCAGGTACTTGTAATTGCCGGCTAGCAAAGCAACAACAATTTATAAAAAAGCAAATGCTTGGCTGTTGTCGCTGTGCTAACAGTTTTTCAAACCCTGATAATTTCTATAGATATTCGCACGATACAAATAATTTTCACGGTATTTTCCCCGTGACAAATAAAAAGTTTTTGACAATTGGAAGAAATACAACTTCGAAAGTTTTTTTTAAACGATTTTTCATTTTGCTACGTTAGAGCCGTTGCCGAGAAACTTATGGATACATATACACAAAAATTGCTCGTTTAAGGTAATTAGAATAAGGGGCGAAATTTCCCGCAAAATTCGTATTGTGAATTTGATTCGCGGATGACCGTTNCCAAACGATATTCATGGCCAAATAAAAAGCGATTTCAAGAAATGTGACTAGGTTTTCTTACAAATGGATGAGTCGACCGATGTTCNTTTTTGACAATTGGAAGAAATACAACTTCGAAAGTTTTTTTTAAACGATTTTTCATTTTGCTACGTTAGAGCCGTTGCCGAGAAACTTATGGATACATATACACAAAAATTGCTCGTTTAAGGTAATTAGAATAAGGGGCGAAATTTCCCGCAAAATTCGTATTGTGAATTTGATTCGCGGATGACCGTTAAAGCATCGGCAATTCAAAGCCTTGCTCGATGAAATTCAGAGTGAATTAGGTCACATATTCTACCACTCTGAAGTGAGATGGCTGAGTCAAGTTAAAGTGCTCTCAATATTTGTAGCTTTGATGACAGAAATAAAGATTATCCTGAAATCCAAAGGCAGCATTTTTAACTGATGTGACTGCAAAACTAAATTATTTCAATACAACTTTGCAATCTCGAAATCGATGTATGGATAGAGCAGTTGGCAAAGAAAAACGTTCAACATTTCCAGACGTTTACTCTTCTGGACCAGGCTTTTTCATAACTAATGGATATAAAAAATAGATACCGAAACGTACTGACTGACGAACATGTCAAAAATACTATGATTTTAGCCGGCACAACTGTGCAATATAAATCACATTTTAAGAAGTTATCTGAAAATATCAAGATTCAAGCATCATATTAAGTTTATTGGGCATGTGCTGCGAGTCCTACGATTTCAAATCGGTGCGATTTGCAAACTATTTTTGATTATTTTTAGGAAAAGGAATAGATATTTCAAATGAAAACGGCGAGAAACACATAACTTACGTCATATCTATCGATTCAGTGCCAAATTTTGCCGTTTTGTTAATCAATCTCCGAAGAAGGTTTTGCAGATCGCATCGATCTCAAATCGTATGAATTGCAGCACATTCCCATATGTTTACAATAAAATGAATGTTCTTCATTAAAATATTATGCACTGTTATTAATTTAACTTAACTGTAAAAACTTTAATAATAAATAAATATTTTAAAAGGATCAGTTAGTAGAATATATACATTTAATATAAGAAGAGTGAAACGAGTTAACGCAGTTAAGATTGAAGTTAAGCTAGGGGTGCCCGCGTATTATAGCGATAGTTTCAAAGTAGCCCTTTGTCCAAGTTCTGTTGGACACCACTGATATAGACGATTTGCTTGTATTTGAAACCCACCTTACGCAATTTAATAACTTTCAAATTAATGGATACAAATTCTATGATACTAAGCATCCACAAGGTAAAGCCCGAGGTGGAACAGCTATTCTCATTCGTAACAGAATAAAGCACTATGAACTAGAATCGCAAAGTGATGAGTTCATTCATAGCACCGCAATGCACATTGGTGACCACTGGGGTAGCCTTACTGTATCTGCTATATACTGCCCCCCCTCGTCATAACATATCAGAAAAACAATTTAGTGACTTTTTCCAAAAGTTTGGCAGTAAGTTTATTGTAGCAGGAAATTAAAATGCCAAGCACACATTCTGGGGATCTACATTGATTACACCAAAGGGTAGAAATTTATATAAAGTAATCCATAACAGAGGATTTGACGTCTTGTCTACTTATCAGCCAACATATTGGCCATTTGACCCCCAAAAAATACCCGATCTTATTGACTTTGGTGTAACAAAGGGTATTGCGCGAAACCGAGTTAATACTGAATTATTATTTGATCTCTCTTCAGATCATTCACCCTACCTCATAACATTATCAATGTTTATTAATTATGAAGAAAAACAAAAAAATCTTACAAATAAGCACACAACCTGGTTAAAATACAAAAAGTATGTCAGTTCGCACATTGGCCCGCAAATTCCTATTCGGACCAAGAATGATAGTTAATGCCGCAGAAATTGTAACACCAAATCCTTCTATTAAACATCGCAGTTCTTACTTCCCTGGCCTGCACACCCCAAACATTCTTAACTTAATAAGTAAAAAGCGCAAATTAAGAAGGGAATGGCAAAGAATTCGCTCTCCTAAGCTTAAACAGAAGCTGAATGCGTGTACAAAGGAATTACGTATTTTGTTGCAGGCGGAAAAAGAAAGAAGTATGCAGTCGATCCTTCAGTCCTTGTCTGCTTCAAAACAGACTGACTACTCCCTTTGGCGAACACTGAAGCATGCGAAGAGGCCCGTTCTTCGAGAAGCACCATTACGTACTCAGAACGGAAGCTGGGCGAGGAATGATGAGGATAAAGCAAACGATTTCGCCTGTGATATTTCACAAGTCCTTAGACCCAACGCAGGCTCTCATCCTTAGCCTTAGCAAAAATCCGCTTCAAGTTAAAAAGAAAGATTCAATTAACTTCAATGTTCATGATATTCAGAAGAATAAAGCGCCTGGTTACGATAAGATTACAGGTAAAATGATAAAGGAGCTTCCACAAACTGTCGTACATTTTTTGTTACATATTTTTAATAACATGCTTAAGTTGGGGAACTTCCCCGAGTTATGGAAACTTTCGGAAATAATTATGGTGCCAAAGACAGGCAAAGATCAGACGGTAGTAAGTTCATATCGGCCGATTAGCTTGATTTCTGTATTTTCTAAAATATTTGAAAAACTTCTATTGAAAAAAATACAACCTTCACTAACAAGTATTCAAATAATATCACCACATTAGTTTGGTTTTTGTGAAAAACATGGCACTGTAGAGCAAGTTCATAGAATTGTTTATTGTATTAGAAAAGCCTTCGAAGGGAAGCAATACTGCACGGTGTATTTTTGGACATCTCTCAAGCTTTTGACAAAGTCTGGCACTTATATACAAACTAAAGGTTTCACTCCCTGCAAATACTCATGCAATTCTGGAAAGCTTTCTGCTGGGGAGAAGCTTCAGAGTCAGCCAGAATTCCTTTAGAACGGAAAGTCACCCAATATATGCAGGTTAGAGGTGTCAAACTATCGATGGTACTATCGATAGTTTTATTTTTTTTGCCCCTATCGATGAGTAGTGATAGTTTTTCTCAAAAAAGGTTAAACTATCGATAGTACTAGTTGACTATCGAGAGTTTAAAACCTCTAGCACAGCCGATTTTATTTATAACGTCTCCATGTAGCTGCGCGTCAGTTTTTTAAGTCAGTAAATTTTTTATTATAAGTGATACTTTCATTGTGATACCTCCTTTAATGGCCGTTTTCTCAAGCAACCTTTAATTGAAAAGCTCCCTTTATATTTAAACGTTGCTTCAAACCATAAGGCTATATCTGAAGTAAAGCATTTCTATTATCGGTGTTTGATGNCGAACCGAACACTGATTTTGGTAATAAAATTCAATGATTTGCAAGCGTTGCTCGTTAGTAAGTCTATTCATGATGAAATGTCAAAGCATACTGAGCATCTTTCTCTTTGACACCATGTCTGAAATCCCACGTGATCTGTCAAATACTAATGCATGAAAATCCTAACCTCAAAAAAATCACCCATTATAACGTCTCCATGTAGCTGCGCGTCAGTTTTTTAAGTTNATAGTTTTATTTTTTTTGCCCCTATCGATGAGTAGTGATAGTTTTTCTCAAAAAAGGTTAAACTATCGATAGTACTAGTTGACTATCGAGAGTTTAAAACCTCTAGCACAGCCGATTTTATTTATAACGTCTCCATGTAGCTGCGCGTCAGTTTTTTAAGTTAGTAAATTTTTTATTATAAGTGATACTTTCATTGTGATACCTCCTTTAATGGCCGTTTTCTCAAGCAACCTTTAATTGAAAAGCTCCCTTTATATTTAAACGTTGCTTCAAACCATAAGGCTATATCTGAAGTAAAGCATTTCTATTATCGGTGTTTGATGTTTGTATTTTTCTTGGCTGTAAACAAATCAAAAAATTATATTACGAAATTTAAACAAAATATATCATATTTGAAAATTTATAATAAGCAACAATTAAACAAGGCAACGGTGATTTTGTTGCGGCAAGTGATAAAGCTGTTTTTGATAGGCTTTTTTATGCTGATTAAAAGTCCGTAAGCATAAAGTTTCTATCAGCTCTAGATTTTGAGAAAAACGAGGTCAAAGTGTCAAAAATCGCGTTTTTTGCAATATTTTAGAAGGTCTAGCACAAAAAACAAAAGGTGATAGAACCTTTAACTGGGGCTTAAATTAAAGCTATAACTCTCGGCTACTATCCCTGCACCTTGACCTGATGGTCCCTAAAAGCCATTTATTGGACAATATAAAATACTGGAATAAATACTGTGCTATTGAAAAAAATAAATAAGTTTTGCCAAAATCAGTTTTTGCTGTTAAATAAATAACTATAAGTGATTTAGGGTTAAGGTTCAGGGATAGTATTTTAAGCGATTGTAGTCGAAAGTTCAGGCCTTAATTTCAGCACAAGTGGAAGGCTCTATCCCCTTTTGTTTAATTGCGGTGGGTACTCAAACTTCTCACAAAATCAGGTTTTGCTGTTCAATAAATGACTATAAGTGACCATCAGGTCAAGGTGTAGGGATGGTATTTTCTGGGATAGTAGTCGAGATTTCAAGCTTTAATTCAAGCCTAATACCGCCTTTTGTTTCTTTGCTAGAGCTTCTAAAATATTGCCAAAAAATCTGATTTTTTGACATTTTGACCTCGTTTTTCACAAAATCTGGAGCTGATGGAATCCTTATGCTCATGGATTTGTAATCAGAACTGACAAGTCAATCAAAAACAGCTGTAACACATGCCGCAACAATTTTTTCCCCATTTTTGTTGCCATGTGTTATAGATCATAAGAAGAAGCTTTATTTACTAGGCTCATAATTTTATTTTTAATTGTAAGCTTCAGTAATAGATATGTAAATAAATAAATAAAATTCGATAATAATACATAGACAGAACTATACATGTTAAAGCAATATTTAAATATAAAGTGAATTTTAAAGTTAAAAGTTACTTAAGAAAACAGCCCTACGTGTGTTTATTTTTTCAATATTTTATTTTTTTGCTTTTCGATGCCGTCCCTGTTAATTTGGAACAGTTTTTGGCATTACATTGACTATCGATAGTACTATCGATGGTAGCGTTTGACACTATCGATAGTATTGCTGGAAACTATCAACGAGTAATGATAGTTTCTTTCTGAAACATGGAAACTATCGACGGTGGCACTATCGATAGTTTTACAACTCTAATGCAGGTGTCCCTCAAGGCAGTGCTCTAGGACCCATATTGTACGTAAGTAATATACACTCGTGATTTGCCAACTGATGATAGTCTAATAATTTCAACGTTTGCTGATGACACAGCTATCCTAACCAATAGTTCAGACCCTAAAGAGGCTTCTTACAAGCTGCAGGAATATTTGAAAAAGTTAGAGCTATGGCTAGCAGCGTTGCCGCTTTGGTAGTTTTTAACCAAAATTGGTAATTTTTTTTCTTTATTTATCAAGTTTGGTAATTTATTTTTCAATTTGGTAATTTTTTCGATTCGGTCTTACATGTCAAATAGGTCAACATTGGTTCTGATTCCACCGTAAGCGTTTCCTTTTATAGAAATACCAGGTAATCCTGAAAGTTTCGCAAGGCGAAAGTTGTTCCAGCGTTCCTTGGCTACTAGAATGGTGTGTTCTTTAACAAACTACTTGAAAGTGGCTATTGCTAAGTATATCCACCGTGTCCTTTTCTGGAAGGTTTTGGGTGGTCCTACGATTCCCTGTCAGTTCGTCAACTTTTCAATTGCCATCAATTTTCCGTTGTACCCGGCAACCATATATGTGTGAGTCGAAAGCTTTCCTTCAAGCGTTGAATTTTTGATATATTTTCTTGTCACTTGTTTACATACAGTGGTCGAAAAAATTATTGCCACACCATATTTTGACAAGATTTAAAATATTATTTTTTTTTTGTAATTTAATTTTGGTTAATTTTTATAAAAATATTGTTCTTTCTTTAACAGAACTCAAACAAATTCAAATTTCAAACTTTGTTCAATATTTAAAAAAAATACAAACTTTTGTAAACATTTTAGGTTAATGGAGCGCGGATTGCCAGAAAAGCTTGGTACCTTCGGATATATATATATGTATGGACATCGAGCCCTTACTGCCAAAATAACGTAAGCGACATTTTTTCAAAACTTTCTTTTTGATGCAGAAAGGCATCTAGATGCTGNCAGAACTCAAACAAATTCAAATTTCAAACTTTGTTCAATATTTAAAAAAAATACAAACTTTTGTAAACATTTTAGGTTAATGGAGCGCGGATTGCCAGAAAAGCTTGGTACCTTCGGATATATATATATGTATGGACATCGAGCCCTTACTGCCAAAATAACGTAAGCGACATTTTTTCAAAACTTTCTTTTTGATGCAGAAAGGCATCTAGATGCTGAAGGAATATTTCTGCACCAAAAAGAAGATTTTTAAAAAATGTCGCTTACGTTATTTTGGCGGTTAGGGCTCGATATGCATGTTTGTACAGTTCTGCACATAAAATAAGTTTGGTAATTTTTTGTTGAATTTGGTAACTTTTTCCGGTGATTTTGGTAAAAATAAAAAAATGTTGTGGCAACACTGATGGCTAGGTTCTTGAAAGATAAAGGTTAACGAAAGCAATTGTGTTCAGACAACATTTACTTTGAAGAAAGAAACTTGCCCTCTACTAAAAATAAACAGCAAGGTTATACCACAAAAAGATAGTGTCTAATACCTTGGGATGACACTAGATGGAAGACTTACATACCTGCAAAAGCACATAGAAAACAAAATTTCTCAAGCGAAACTAAAACAAGCAAGCCTTCAATGGGTTATAGGACACAAATCTAAATTCAGCTTAGATAGCAAGATGTTGCTTTTTAACATGATGATTAAACCATGTTGCGCATATGAAATCGGACTTTGGGGCACAGCGTGTAATTCCATTTTGAACAGACTTCAAAGACTGCAGTCAAAAATTTTACGCGCCATATGCGGAGCACCATGGTACATAAAAAATACGAATATCCACAAAGATCTTAATGTAAATACGGTGCATGAGGACATAAGAGGGCTAAGAACCACTTACTCAGCACGGTTAATGAACCATTTAAATCGACTAGCGAGAGATCTTCTTAGCCCGAGATATGCAAGAAGACTAAAAAGAAAGGATTTCTCCGATATTATTAAATGATGCGCAATATAATAAGTGTCGATAACCGCAATATATCAATTTCGGCTCTGGAACTCATCCTTTCAAACCGACTACCCAACACCAGTGTCAGTGCGGCTCGGAAACTTGTCCTTTCCGACCGAACATAGCCTATTGGATTGTAATTACTTAAATAAAGAGAAGCGACGGCGCGGCGTGGAAACTAGACCGCCTGCCCAGCACGATATCCAGCGATCCTGCTGCAACAACTGCATTAAATATATCCCCCTATTATGAATCCAAACGATACACGATAAACGCTTGCATTCCGTTGTGCCGTATTACGTATTAAATTCCAGCGTACGAAATTCGATAGATACCGTTTATCGTATATCGTTAAATTTTGGTATTACCATACGATAGCTATCATATCAGTTGTTCAATTTCTTACGCTTGCAAGCGGTTGTCCATTTTTACACGATACGATACAATTTAACAAAATTAAAGGGATATAAGTATTAAAATGAATAACAAGAAATTATGGAAACGATTTGAACAAAATACTGCAATTTGTCGGGGCAAAAATTGCGAGAAAAAAACAAAGTTGAGCGTGTTGCTTCTCCAAGGGGTACGGTTTAGTTATTTGTACAATGATTTTGGGTTGTTGTGTCCAAAGGCGTGACCCAAATCTAAGAATTTAAACATACACGCAGTCTTGCCAGGTTTTCGGAATGAGAAAACGTCCCTCTTGGTCTGAAAAACGTCATTTCCTACCCAAAAACGTATTTTCCATGTATGCACACAGAATTGTTCTTATTCAACTTTCATTGTATACAAAGGTACAATATGTACGTAAGGTATATTATTTTTTCATAAAAGCCTAGCTCATTATGTATCAACATTTCAAACTTTGTGCAAAAATTATAAGAAATCTGCAAAGTTTCACCTAGATTTTGAAGATTTTATTCAGATTTTTTATAGCCCATTAAATTCCAGGGCATTAATGTACAAGTTTTAAGTTGCTGAAGAATCGCGTTGATTTTTACTATTTTTTTTTTCTTGTAGACACTTGGTTAGGTGGTCGGTTGTCGAAAATGCGAAATTACGTTCTGCTAAGCAGGAACATAGTGCTTTTGCGAGCGTGTGTGTTGCAATAGATCAGCTCTTCCTGATTTGGCTTTTAATATGCAATTGCAAACATTGTAATAAGCCTTGTAACCTCAAGTGTTTACACAACCAGCCTTTGAACGCAGGATCCTTAGTCCAAGAATCAGAACAAAAATGCGCGTACGCTTGGTTTGCATCATATTTAAGTCATATGTGTCCAAAGAATATATCGTCGTTTAAAGTACAAAACCGCGTATCGTCATTCTGCAAAACCGCGTAACTGAATGTCAGGCTGCCAAAAATTGGATTTGCTCACACAAGCTCTTGGCTCAATCCTTACCCATTCGTCCTGAAATATGCTATCCAGATATGCGATTTCTTTATAAAAAAGAGAATCATTTTGAAATACGAGTGTTTTTACTCTCCAAAAAATAATTTATGCAACCTCAGATACGTGGTTTTGCATTTTGCTGATACGCGGTTTTGCATTTTGTTGATACGCGGTTTTGCACTTTAAACGACGATATATCTTTTATTTATTAAGAAAATAATTCAAAATCAGTTCTACTTACAAGATTTAGTAACAAATTTGCCGAAAGTGTGAGCGTAAGTACTTACTCTACAAGCAATTAGTACGCTATACATTGAATATATTGTGCATAGAGAAAAATTACTGGGAAGTTAAAAAACGTAATTTTTTACACAAAAAACGTCCAAACGTCAACAGGATACAAAAACGTCTAAATAACGTTAAAAACGTCAACCTGGAAACGCTGCATACACGTTTAGTCAAAGGATTGAGCTTTAATTCAAAACAAAGATTTCAAATTTCCAAGCACTGGTTTATTGACAAATTCGGTTTGAAAGATGCACATTTTTATAAACACAGTAGAAACCTTAGGTTGGAGTAAACCAATAACGCCTCGTTGCAACACTCTGTTGGTATGATCCCTGAGCAAGAAATATAAGAGTTGTGAAAACCTTTAATATATTCGGTATGGATGGCGTTTTTTACGTGGGCGCAACTCGTTCTCTATTTCTGTTAGAACATATGTATCAGCTTCTTTCGAAAGTCGAAAGTTTCTCTGAAATCTAAAGAATTGTTTTTAATTAGGGAAGTGCCGGGTATCCGGTAGATATCCGAAATCCGGCCTATCCGGCCGGATACTGGCTAATATCTGGTCGGATTCCGGATATTGATTATAGAAGATTCAATTTAGAAATTTAACCCAGATTTTGTAAAAGTGTCTAATTATTAATCAAAGTTAACAATCTTCTTGTCTGGATATAAGAGGCAGCTGCAAATATTTCTCCATTTCTAGTTCATAAATCGCAGCCTTTTTTCTTGTACGTTCGCTGCCTTGTCTACCAATCGTTTGGCTATCCATATCACTAGAAACACTAGAATCAGCATCAGAGCCATTGCCAAATATCCTCGTGAGCTCGACCTTCGATGGAAGCTTTCACTATAGTTCGGCATTTTTCATATGATTCAATTGGTTTCTCCATGCTAACTGATTTATAATTTCGAATTAGTTCATCAACAACCCAGTTTTTAGCTTTATTGACGTCAGAAAAAAAACAAGTTTTGAAACGTGGGTCGCAAAATGTTGCAATAGTGATGCATTGTCGTTGTTGAATGTTTAGTCCTATAATCAAGTAAATTTTTTTATTAATAGTTTTTTACGAGATAGTTGTTTATCTTTTGTCTTTGACGTTTCTCCTCTATTTCTCAAGAGTAATCGATAATCAAGTTTGCTGAAGGAAAAGTTATCGTTTTAGTACAAGATTAATAGGGACCTTACACGGTTTGGTCAAACTGCGTGCATGGGTTTAGTGAAATTTTGTATGTACTATATGTGTGACGTGTATTGAGTTTCTAACAGCTCAACCTAATATTACCGGCGTGAGTTTTTCTACGTACGCACGCAAGTTTTTTACATTTGATTAACCGAAATCAATTTACGTGCGTAATTTCTCAGAGTTGCATTTCTGTCAAATATACAGTAGTTGAGCAAAATTTGGTCATAAATGCAGAATAGCTCCGATTCTCAAATTATTAAAAAACATATGGGGATCGATAGAGATAATTGCGGTCAGTATAACGGTATATTTATTTTTTTGCGGGAACAACAATTACAAAAGTTATTAAGGGTCAAAGTTCAAATTAAACAATTTTTTACACAATAATTTAAATAAAAACACATAATTAAACAAGGAAAAAGTATACGACTTAGTATTAGTATTAACAAATGAATACAAATCTTCCTTAAGCTTCTCTTTAACTTCATCCAAAACGATAAACTGAAATTTGATGGGTTTTTTGAAGCGTGTAAATCAAACCATCTAATTACACAGAAGACAGTTTGATCAAACAATGTGACCATGTAAGATCCATATAAGGCATCAACACACATGTGCGATTCTGACGGTGCGAATCTGTTCCAAAAAAAATACAACAATGCCGCAACTATTTATTGGAACATTCACAGCTCTTCATTTCATCGTGCCGAAATTGCAGACCTACGCGTGCGGAAACGAAAAAGGTTAATAGGCGGGTTCTGTATAATTTAAACAACAATTAACGTAAGAAAACAAAACATTTTGATTGTTCAAAAGCAAAGAATTTCATGAAGATTGTTTTTTGTTTGTTTATAAGATGCCATTTTTCACTGCGATAGCATCGCACAGATCTGTGCGTAATTGTGTTTCCGAAGTGGTAAATTCTGTAGCATCAGAAGAGGTGCGGAGGTCGAGGTGAACTCGAGCTGGCAAAAAAACAATATGGTGAAATCTATTAAGGGCAGCAGTCCACCGGATATCCGAATCCGGCTGTTATTTTTTACAGGATATCCGGAATCCGGTTATCCGGCAAAATCTATATCCGGCACATCCCTATTTTTAATAATTAACAAATAAAACTCATTCCTGTTATTTACATTATCGAGTTCTTCTCCAGAGGATTGGAAGCATCTCTCAATTGCCTTCTTACTGTGTCCTCGAGTTTCATCAATTTGAATTTGTATAAAATGCATTTGGGGTTGATGGAAATATGTTTTATCTTAATTTTGTATGGCTTATGGAAATTTTCGCGACTTCTAAGTTCAAAATGTTCGCTTTGAAAATATATTATCTAGACAAGAACTGTCATTCACAATAGTACATCTATCGGGCGTGTGGAAACCATAATACGAAATCTCATTTTATTCCACACGCTTGCAAGCGTTTATCGTCTATCCCCAGCAAACATTTGGAGTCATAAATGAGTCTTTAAGGAGTCCCATTTCGGAGCCTTTGTGCTCATAATGAGCTCATTTAAGAGTCCGAAATGACGGTGTTTCCCTTCCTGCGAAGGTCGACCTATATGAGCTTAAATTCATACATCAAATGAGCCTCAATATGAGTCATATTGGACTCTTATTGGCCTCATATACGGCTCATTTTGAACTCTTTTTGAATCCCTTAAATGACTCTTATTGGCCTCATAAATGCCTACTTTCGGAGTCTCATTGTATGCTGTTCTGTGACTCTTACTGGCTTTATTCTTCAACTCTCTTAATTAACTTACTTTAGAGCCATCTTAGCAAGGAAATTATTTCAAATACTGTTTTATATTTATATACATGTTGCATATTTATATACATACAGCTAAATTTTGTTTATTTTTCCTTCCTAATTATTTTTCATATCTGTATAAACAAGTTTAGATATACTTTTGCGGCAGTAGCGGAGTAAAATAAAACGACGCGTGCTTAATGTTTGCTGGTTCATTTATTACTGAACTCATTGACACCTTAACTAAAATGACAAAGCTGAGAGAGTGGATGTGTATTGCGAATATACGTGAGAGGCGCGAACATACCGGCCTCCTTGGACTATTCATCCTTAAATGAGTAGTTCAATAATTTGTACATTATTAAATTACAAAATTGTGAAAAAGAAAAAAAGAAAATAAAGTGTACAACTTATGTGATGCATAAAATATGAGTATATACTACTGAGATTTTTCATCATCTGATAAAATAGGTACAAGCTTTACGATGGGCCTAGTCAACAGGCCTTCGGCAGTTTTGATATCTACTACTCTTGTATAACCATCTTGTCCAGGATGGCATTTGACGACACGAGCTAGCTTCCAATTCGCAGGAGGAATACGTTCGTCCCTCACCACGACCAAGTCCCCTTCTCGTATGTTTTTCTTCGGACGCACCCATTTAGCTCTAGTTTGCAGTGTTGAAAGGTATTCTAGCTGCCAGCGACGCCAAAAATGGTNACCCGCCCTTAATATGTTGTTGTCGTCGAGGAATACGTTGAGCCGAATTAGTGAGCTGCGAAGCGAGATAGGTTTAGAGTGTTGGCAACACCAGATTTCTTCGTTGAATGCTTCCCTTTGCACCTGACGTATCCAGTATTCTTCGGCGGCACGTAACTCTGCGTATGTTAACGGACCTCCTTGCCTTTGTTTTTCTCGCAAATTGCGTATATATCGCAACCAATAAGCTGTAATGCGTTTCAAACGTAAAAACGACGAAAACCTAGCGAGCATATCTCGCGCTATGAAGCTAGCAGCGCCAATAGAAGCGGTGTGAGTCAGGGTTCGCTTTGGACGCAGTTCCAACTCTGTCGGTGGTATTGATGGTGAGTTAGGCCAGTATTTATCATCCTGCGACAACCAGGGAGGCCCATTCCACCATAATTTATGCTGGATAAATTGCGCAGGTTGCATACCTCTTGATGCGCAATCAGCTGGATTATCGGTTGTACACACATGGGACCAATCTTCCGATGCTATATTCGATTGTGCTGTTGCGACTCGGTTCGCTACAAATACAGACCAGCGGCTGGGGTGGCTTTGTAACCAGGCCAATGCGTTCATAGAATCCGTCCATCCATATATCTTGGATACCAGTCCAGCTAACGATTGTTGAACGTGATGTGCGAGTTTTGAGACCAGAACGGCGGCGCACAACTCGAGCTTAGCTATGGAAATAGAACGGAGAGGCGAGACCTTTGTTTTTGCACTTACCATAGCTACAGTTATTGAGCCGTCAGCATGTCGTGTCCGAGCGTATACTACACCAGCGTAAGCCTGCTCTGAAGCGTCTGCGAAGCAGTGCAGATCTGTCTTTGAACCTTCCATTCCGGTTCCAAGCCATCTTTGGATTTTGAGTCCAGAAAGTAATTTTAAATTCTCGCGATGATTCAGCCAGCAAGCGGCGATGTCTTCTGGTACTGCATCATCCCAGTCTAAGCCAAGTTGCCAGAGTCGTTGGAATAACGTTTTGGGGACCAAGGTGATTGGAGCCAGCTTCCCTGTAGGATCGAATAATCGACAGGAATCTGACAAAAGCGATCTTTTGGTGAGATTTTTCGGTGGGGACCCCAATTTGATGTCGAAGTATAAGTAGTCATCCGTGGAATTCCACATTAGTCCTAAAGCGCGTACTGTATCGTCGTCAGCAAGCAAATGAGATATATTGTGCTCTCTTGCATCGAGAGGAATATTGCGGATGACGAATGGCGAGTTTGATGCCCACTTCCGCAGTTCAAAGCAACCATTTCCAAGTATTCGGGATATTTCTTTGCGCAGACTATTGAGGCTTGTTTCGGATGAGCTACCGGTTAACAAGTCGTCCATATAAAAATCTCGGAGGATGACGGAAGATGCGAGGGGGTAGCATGTAGCGGCTTCTTTGGCTGTCTGCTGCAGCGCTTTGATTGCGAGATGAGAGCTAGAGGCAATACCATAAGTAACCCTTAATATACGAAAATCTTGTAAGGGCTCATGTTTGCTTCTGCGCCATATGACTCGTTGATAATCGACGTGTTCTTCAGCGACCATTACCTGACGATACATACCGCTGATGTCAGCGGTTAAGGCGTACTTGTGAATTTGAAAGCGGTTTAAAATAGAAACTAAGTCTTCCTGAAGTTGCGGCCCGATCATCAAATTATCATTAAGCGACAGGCCGTTTGTAGTTTTTTGCGAAGCGTGGAAAACGATACGCGTTTTCGTTGTGCAGCTCGACTCTTTGATAACGCTGTGATGTGGCATATAGTAATTTGATGAAGGCACGTTACTTACCGGCTCCATATGACCCTGATCCAACATATCTTGCAAGAATGCATGATATTGTTCTCGATGCTCGTTATTTAGCTCAAGCCTTCTTTCCATTCTTAACCAGCATTGTACCGCTATAGCCCGTGAGTCACCTAATTTAATATTTTCCCTAAATGGGAAATGCACGATAAAGCGCCCTTGCGTGTTTCGTCGGTGAGTTGTTTCGAATAGATTTTCACATCTTGTCTCTTCTGTCGTAAAGTAACGAGTCTCCGGTAATTCATCAAGTGTCCACGCCTTTATCACTGCCTTTGTTAAGTCGCTATCTGAATATAAGCAAGGAGATGTATTGTTCGATTTATCTAAGGTAGTTAGCTTGCCGAACAGCACCCAGCCAAAAACTGTCTTCTGCGCGATCGGAGTATTAGGCGGGCCCTTTATAACCTCTGTTTCCAATAGCGAATACATTTCATCAGACCCTATAATTAAGTCTATGCGAGCTGGCAGGTAATACTGCGGATCAGCTAATTTTAAGCCTTCAATGTGCGGCCATTTGGAAGAGTGTATTTTCGCCGCGGGCAAAGATTCTGTAAGCTTTGTCAACACGAGAGCAGATAGAGGGAATGTTTCGGTGCCCTCCATTGGCGTCAACAACAATGATGTTTCGCCCTTTACCTTACCCTTTGAGCATCCGATTCCGGACACAATGACTTCACTTCGCCTTTTAGCTAATTGTAATCTTTGAACACATGCTTCAGTTATAAATGAAGAGTCTGAGCCTGAATCAAAAAGCGCGCGCAAAACATGCTGCTTTCCGTTGATGTCACATGCTCGTAATTGGGCAGTAGCGAGAAGAACGGCTTGCCCAAAGGTCGCGTCAGAATGTGTGTCCGAAGCGGTTGCTTCTGGTGCGCTTAGTGCGGCAGTGGCAGAGTACGACGAATGCCTTGCAAGTAAGGTGATGTTTGCATTGTCACTATTTTTGGATGATTGTGAATTCGCAGTATCCATCGAAGTAGTGCCGGTTTCGGAATAATGAAGTAGCGTATGGTGGCGATGTCTGCATATTCTGCACGTTGATGCGCTTCGGCACTTGTCTCTTTTATGCATCTCGCTCAAACAGTTTGTACAAGCGTTTTTATTTCGGATTACGTCCTTTCGCGTGGTTACCGGGATTTCACGAAATTGAGGGCATTGATAAATTCTATGCTCACCAGAACAATACAAACACCGTTTGGAATCCGTCTGACCCCCTTGCGTGGCGTGATATGCATTGATTTTGTTTTTGGGTTTTGCTGCAGTCTGTTTCGTAAGCCCAGTATGCGTCAACGCTGCCTCTAGCGAGCGACATCGAGTTTCGAGAAATTCCTGCAAAATATTAAGATCTACCTCTTGTTGTTCTCCAAGTGAAAGTTCCCATTGTCGTCTTGTTTCGTTTGCTAGCCTATGCACAATTACGTGTATAAGCCATTCATCCCAATGTTGAACCGGCAGCGCCAAAGCTTTCAATGCACGAACATTTTGCATGATGGGGTCTAGTACACCTTTGATTGCAGTAGGAGTGTCGCTGTTTGCCTTTTGCACCGAAAAAATAGCACGGAAATGATGATCTTTAATAACACGCGGAATATTGTACCGTGTTGTTAATAAATTCCAGGCTTCGCTGAAATTTGCATCTTGAAGTTTGAAATTTGAGATTAGTTGCAGCGGCTCTTTAGACAAGCAGCAGCGTAAATAGTGCAATTTTTGACTTCCAGTCAGCGTTTCGTGTTTTAGTACGATGGCACTGAAACTGTCGAAAAATGTGAGCCATGTTGTCGGATCTCCTTCAAAATGAGGTAAATTAAATGCTGGAAGCTTGATGTTTGGAATGACAGATGTGCTGCGTGAAACTTCGCCTACAGTTGTTGTGTTAAGAGAAGATTGTGCTTCGAGCATTGCTTTGAAATTTGACATTGCGGATGCATACCATTGTTCGCCCTGTTCTCTTTCGTACTGTTCTGCTTCTATGGCGTTCGCTCCGCATGACTCTTCCACAATTTCTTGAGCAATATTAAACCGGCCCCATTGTTCACGTAAAAGCTCTATGTATACTTCCAGCTGCTGTTTGGAGTATTTTCCGCTTTCAGCTTTACTGAGTTCAAGAGAGCGTTTAATTGCATTTCGTGCTGAGTCTCTTTTGTTCACAGACATTTCAATTCACTTCAAAAACGGTATACCAAAGAAATGAATATGACCTTAAAATGACCGTTTCCCTGACGTGCTCTTTTGCCTTACTGGCTGTAGCTTTCAATGTAAGTAGTTTATTCACATACACTTTCACGGCAGCGAATGCAGGTGCACTTCTAGTTTTATTGTTTTTGTAGTCTTTATTTAGTTAATTGCGTATTCACTTTAGTATTTGCGATTCAATTAGTTTTATGTTTGCGTTAATAACCGAGATCCGGTCTGAAGGACCAACTGTTGCGGCAGTAGCGGAGTAAAATAAAACGACGCGTGCTTAATGTTTGCTGGTTCATTTATTACTGAACTCATAGACACCTTAACTAAAATGACAAAGCTGAGAGAGTGGATGTGTATTGCGAATATACGTGAGAGGCGCGAACATATACATTTCTAGTCGTTATTGTTTTTATACTGGCACAAAGTGCTGGCTCATAACTTGGATCATATATGACTCCTAAAAGATTCATATAAGAGTAAAAAAATGTTTGTTTTTGAAACTCATATTTCTTACCTACCTAGGACTCCTTTCCGACTCATATATTCTGAGCGCTCAGAATATGTTTGCGGGGTCGTATGAAAATTCATAATATATGTATATGTATATGTATATGTATGAAGAAATAAAAAATTTCTAAGCATTGCCGTAGAAGTTTTAAATTTAATGGTAGTTTGTAAGATTAGAAACTTATTGTTAGTTTCGAAAGAAAGATTAATAAATAAATACATATTATCAAAAAAAAATTGTTGTGGCGTATTTATATACATATATAAGAATAAACAACAGAGAAAGAATCAGCCAAACAGGCGCACTTTCAACTGCAGAAAATGCAAAAACTTAAGATTTCGAGGATCCAGGACTTTGCAGCGGATCTGTTGGAAATAAAATTTAAAGAATATTTTTGACAGCTGAAGCCTGTACTCAGCATCCTATGAAAAAAAAATAAAGTGGAAGCAACAAAACACAAAAGCTAGACGAAAATAACAGAAGGTCGTTGCAAGATCAGCTTCTTATTGTCGTGATAGTGACCGTCCGTCTGTGCACACGATAACTCGAGAAAAAATTGAGATATCTTAACGAAACTTGGTACATGTGCTTCTTTTGAGAGCAGGACAAAATCGGACAATAACCACTCGTACCTCCCATATAACGGTAATTTTCAGAAATACGGAAACTGCGATATTTTGGTAAGCTTATTCACTCAGAATTTATATTTGCAATGATATTTAGGCGTATTAAGAATATTTTTGGAAAATGGGCGTTGCTCCGGCCACTTAGATTACATGTATGTACATATATACCTCGGTAACCACTTCACTAATTCTTTTCAAACTTGGCACATTTGTTGGTCGTGGTAAAAAACTCGAAAGGCCCAAAATTTTTAAAGTCGGACAACAATCATGCCCACATCCCATATAACGGTAATTTAGATAAATATGAAATCTTCGATAAATCAGTAACTACTGAAGCAGATTTATATAGAACTAGCCAATGCCCGCTTGCTTCGCGGCGACTAATAAGATCTTTTGCGTTGGCCAATACAAAAAAGTTTTAAAAGCAAAAGCGGTCTGTAAAGTAAACATTTTTAGTTTAATTTGAAACGAATAAAGAGCAGAATCCTCCTCACACATAGGCCAAGAATAGTAGCGCTGTGATACCATAAGGAATACTAATCCCTTTCGATGTCATGAGTATGAGTATAAGTATAAGAAAACTAAAGAGCACAGATGAGGGCCAAGAATGCTCGCCAAATAAGATTTTTATAAATAACTCGATTCCTGTACCATCTAGCGGGTCTATTTTTCGCACACGTATTTCTCAAGTAGCATACGTTTTGAATTTGAACGAAATCGGTTCATAGATACGACTTTTATAAATAACTCGACCCCAGCGCCACCTAGCGATTTTTCTGGTAGCCTATAATAGGACCATGCAAGGTATAACCTCTGAAAAGTTGACTGAAATCTATGCTGTAGATTTTGAGTTAACTCCGAACAACGAAAACGGCTATTATTTTTTATATATAGATTGATGTTTGCAATAATTCTTGAGCAAGAAATACGGTCATAAGATATTCTTGGAAAATGGGCGTGGCACAGCCCCTCATGACCATATACATATGTGTAACTCGGTTACTGTTCTACCAATTTGTACCAAACTCGTTATAGTTATTGTACTTAACACATAAAGGCAAGACGCTGGAATATATTTCATGCGTGCGCCGGGTTTTGAACATAGACCTTTTTTATCTTTGTTTTATTACATATTTTTAATTGTTTGGATATATAGATCGACATTTTCTATCGAAAATAGAAGATAACGAAGAGAAATATGAACTTGAGAACCATTCAACCCATTTCATCAAATTGGCACCAGAATATAACGCTGACTATGCACGGGGCAACCGTTGAAGTAACATATTGAGGCAACCTGATTTGCTTGTTCAATATACACGAGGCTAGCCTCAATATACACGAGGCAGCCTCAGTAGTGTTTGGTCTGTTACAGATGTGGGTGATAGCGCAATTTTTATGGCGCTAGCTCAATAACGCCGGCGCCACCTGTGGTGTCAGCGCACTAACTCAGCGCAATGGCACAGTGTATTGATTTGAACACGGCGCCATCTGAGTGTCACCACAGTACCCATCATCATACAGTGTCATACACAACACAGTGGTGTCATGTCTATTATTTCTTTAATTTTCGCTGAGCAACGCTTGTACCGCCAACCAATTTAGCTGCTAGGAATGTAGTAATATTGTCATCTTTCTTGATTAAAGCTTTAAATTTGCTAATATACATTCGTTTCTGGCGTTCTCACGACTCAAAAGCAAAAACAAAGAATTAAGGCGAATTGTGTGTTTGTCTCATGTGTTTCTTGGCGTTAATGGCGCTAGCGCTTTTCATATCTTGGTGTTGGCGCGGCAATGGTGTTAACGGTAATGCGCCGCGCAGCGCAGTGTAAGCCATGCCTAGTCTGTTATGAAATGAACATGTAACAAAAACACTTTTTCATCTCATTTGTTCTCAACGAACTAATCCAATAAAATCAATACACAACGATACACACGAGGCAACCCACTCGGTAACCAACCAGTGTTCCCACAAAAAAATACCAAATTCCTCAAAAACAAATGAAAAATCCTCATAGTCTGAACATATTACTCAAAATTTTCTTATTACAGATATGAGTATTGCATACTATTTACAGGTACTTAGTATAAAAATTAATTACATTCTCCAATTCAATTGGTACATTTAATCTTGCGGTTCAAACAAAGTTTCACAGTTATTTTTATGCTTTGGTTTCTATATAATATTGCTGCAACTATATCAGTGCTCAGTCTGGTCCTCAAGTCAGTCCTACACATTTTTAAACTAATAAATATACGTTCTACGGAAGCATTTGAAAAGGGCTATATTAGTAATGCAGATATATTTTATTTAATTGGGAAACTTATATGGACCTGAAGAAGCTTTTAATTCAAAAACTTTTTTCTTATAATTTTCTGGATCTAACGAATAATCAATATGAATATCCTATGATCGAACAATGCGTGGTCTCTCCATTCGTTACCGAGATTTTGCAAGTTCAAAATATGTTGAAAATATAACGATGGAATGAGAAAAATTATCGGTAATGTTTTGAATATTTAGCAGCAAATAGAATAAGAACGAAAAACTATACACAAGCGGCTTGACAAACCAAGCAAAATATCACTTTGCATAAAGCTATTAATGTTGTGTATGAGGGTGTTTAAAGGTTTGACAAGGAAAGGCCGCCATGTTGACGTTTGATCAAACCCCTTACGTTGTGTATGATAAAATCGCCTCATTCGCAACGGAATTTTGTGTTGTTGGTTAACGACAATCTCCAAATTATCTTTAAATTCCGGATTTTTCAGTTTCGATGAAGTTGAAGAAATTGCAAATATGTTTAACTTAAACGATATTTTAATTTAAATATGAAAGAATTGCTGAATTTATGTTTGCACTCCATGCAGTAGTGTGTTTTCCCAAAGAGGTCGGTGCTCGAGTAACTTAATAAGAAGAGAATTAATCAGGGCTATTGTGAAAACTGACCTTTGTCGGAATCCGAATTGAAACCGATTAAAAATTCGCGTTGGTGTCCTGCATTCCGATATTATCGGTTTGATGGTCGAATGGGAATTAATATTGGTTTTTGGTGTCATAGAAACTAATTTTATCGGTTTGCTTATCGCTTTGCTCTTTCTTGGTGGATATTTTGCTAATATCGCAAAGGGTTACACAAAACGCGATAAGCCCCTTGTTAATGCCCTTTGGGAAGAGCTAAAAAATTCGCTAAATAGCGCAGGCCCACCCCAAAAGGATGCTAACTGATGGAAGAAGGTAAGTGTTAAATTCAGCCTCAATGTGAGTTGCATTAATTTTTTTATTAACAGGAATGGACTGAATGGAAAAGTGAAATTAAAAAAATTAGCATGCAAGAAATGCGAAGCTCGAGCGACTGGTGGTGGGCCATTTACCAAACACCTACTAACACAATTTAATGAATCGGTTGTATGTATATGTGGAATTGCTCAATCGGTCTATGGTGTAACAGGCGTTGCACTTGGCCAAAGAGATTCTGGGCCTTCTCAAAAACGATTAATCGAACCATGAAATTCTCTCAACGTCATCTAAGCGGCAAGTGAAGCCTTCTAATTTTTGTAGCACCCCAAATGAAATACCATAGAGCCTTCCATTATATGTAGCACACCAAAAAGGCCAAGTGGAAAGCAGTGCTGCAAGAAAGAAATCAAATTGAAAAACAGCGACTAGGTCTCCATAGGGATGAAACGATACTAGTAAATACAAGTACATACTCGATACTTTTCGTCCGATACCAAGTAATTTTGTACTCGCCACTTTTAAACCGAGTACTGAGTAGGTATCGGAAAAAAGTACTTGTATCGAAACCCCAATTCATTGACAATTTTATTCAGGGACTTTTATTATTTAATCTAATTTCTTTATGAATAGTTAAAAAATTTTGGCAGTTTAGTTGCCAATGAAAACCGCAAGAAGGCGCCAACGTCGGGGTGACGCCAATTTTGACAATTCTATGAAAAATGGTGCGCGTTCTATTTCTTTCGTAGCGAATTAATCAGCAAATTGGATCGAGCAAGAGTTCCGGAAGGATCCACCAAGAAATTCATCCTAGACGTTAGACCGCGCTGGAATTCACTCTTTTACATGCTGGAAAGATCTTTGGATATGTCCAAAATTTCGTCTCAACTTATACTTGATGCTACAGACAGTCCTGAAATGATAGCTAAAAATTAAATAGAAATACTGAAGCAAATAGTTCAGCTACTGAAGCCTTTCGAGTTCGTAACCAAAGAATCTTCAGGACAGAATTTTGTCACACTTTCCAAGATCATACCTATGCTTAACTGCCTAAAACTTCAAGTGAGTAAATTTTCTACAACTCTTGGTTGTGTCACCCAACTAAAAACGAAACTCCTGACGGAATGTAGTAAAAGTTTTAGTCTCATTGAATACAACACCTACGCAGCTTTGTACCATGTCCCCACCAAAAAGTTAACCATCTCAAATCGAACTTAACCACATAACTAATTATTGCTGTCCACGCTGCGGTTTGAGGTTTATAAAACAGTACAAATGTAGAGAACAGTGTTAGGACTCTCAAACCTCGATTCAGGATTAAAAATCTGAGCAAAACCAAATTTTCCGTACTGGATTGAACTTTCCAATTTCGTTTCTGACATTAATTGTTTGACTTAAATATTTTCTATTCATACAGAAATAAAAAAGCGAAGCAATGTAAGGATAATATGTTACATATTTAGGTAATTTTTAGCATTTATCAACCACTTAATTTTTGAAAGAGCAATAGGGTCTAAACCTTCTCTACTTTATATAAATTTCATTCTACATATATTTTTTAACAACTTAAGTAAAGTTCTGCAAGTAACGAAGTTACTTTATTGACGCATTGCTATGAAAGAGTTACTTTTTAACAGTGAGGTTTGGCTAACTTTAATTTTTTTTTACTGAATCCGGTGGTCAGTACTCAAAAAACGGCACCAAGAAAGACATAACATGAATGAAAAAAAAAACGGAAGTCAAGCGGAGTAGAGGAGTAGATTTCAAATTAAAAAAAACAACCGAAGTAAATTTAATCTGATCTTAGCGGAGTCCAAACATTAGGAGGGAACGAATTTTTTACATTTTAACGCTAACGACCCACAGATGGCGGAAAACACAGGGTTGTATCAGACTTTCGACGTGGTTTCGAGTTGGTTAGCTTTTAACCATCTCAGTGAAATGGTTAAGTGCTGTCATTTTTATATAGCGAAACTACGCAAAATCAAGTGGGTTATCGGGATAACCAACTCATTAGCCATAACTACGTGGTTAGCTCCAGTGGGGACATGGTATTAGGAACTATCCTCGATCATCGCTTCAAGAATCTTCATTTTCAAGATGCGAACGCTTGCGGTCGGGCAATTTTTAAACTAAAAAGTCTTATTCAAGTAGACGCTAATACCAGCTCCGAAAAAGACGTTGTTAAAGAAGATTTTGACTTTTGGTACCAACATAAAAAGCTTGCGATTGGACAAAAATGAAAACACTCTACAAAAGGTGATGAGTTGTAGCTTTATTTATCAAACCTCGTGTGCTCCTTATAATCGAACTCGTTAGAGGAATGGGAGGATTTAAAATCAACCTATCCAATGTTATACAAATAGGCGCACATGTACCTACATATAGTTGCGACTTCCGTGCCATGCAAAAGATTGTTTTCAAAAGCTGGGGCCACAATCATCAAGAAATCGACTTATTGGAAAGCATCTGGAAAAATTATTGTTTTTGGGCAGCGCGACAAAATCCGAGTTTTTCAATTGACGGCTTATAGTACCTAACGTATTATTTAAACAACTTTACAAATTAGTATATACTCTTAATTTTTATCACAATGACCATAGTATATTTCCGAAAGAAGTTGATTTGCGTCTAAATTTCTTTCTTTTTGTATTTCAAGACCATCAGACAAAATGCCAAAAGTACAAATTATAGAACAGCCACATAGAGCTTTGATGTAGAAGAAAAGGTTGCTTTGCACAAAGAAAGACCTATTATCGTCTCACTAAAAATGATAAACACGATAACTTCTTCCAGAAATATAGCGCTGTTACTCTGCAAAAATGCTGTGGAACAGTGTTATAATACAGATATTTTTTATTAATTAATTAATTTGTATGAAATAAATACAAACAAATAAAATACGTACATAAAAAGAAGCAAATTCTGTTTACGTTTTAAAAACAATTTATTGGACTTTATACTTTTTCTTGTTTTTTGAGGGTCCATCCTAGTAAAACTTGTTTTAAAACTTGGAAGTTTTTCTTAAAAAAATCTAAAAGATTAATCAATAATTTTAATTTTGCACATATGTGATAGCGTTTTTTAATAAAAACAAACATAAACATATGTCAATTCTTATATAGGTGCAAATATCGATATAAGTAGGTATCGATACTTTTAGCCCGATACTTTGTAGGTATCGATACATTCTTTCGATGTTACTTCCAAGTACAGGTATCGATACTTCTATGGTATCGTTTCATCCCTAGATCTCCAAAAACAACTAAATGCTAATAAATGACCTCGTTTTAAATAAAAAATTGTTTTTAAGTTTTAAATACCTTGTAATCGGAGAAAAAAATTAGGACTTTTTTTTATTTTTTTATGTACATACACAAACATACACGGGAGATGAAAAGTGAGGGGTGAGCTCAGTGATAAACAAAAAATTTTCAGGTAAAAGTGTCACCGTTTTTGAAATATTTACATTTTTCGAATTTAAAAAAAAAATCGTGCCTTTTCGTGTGTGTTTCTTTAACTGCAACTACAAGCCGGCCAATACTTAGTAAATTTTTTATGTAAAATACTTCCAGATAGTTGCCTCTCCATACTCAAATGCAATGTAGTTAAAATATATTAAGGAACCATCATAAAATTAGGACTATTTCTGGATTTTTAACTTTTTGATATTTTCTTCCCCAACTTTGACTATCTCGGGTGAAAAAAAAATGTACTGAGCTATAACTTTACATTACATAAAAAAAATTGCTCATTTAATAAAGATTTCAGAAAGGTGCCACACTTACTGTTTTGAATAGAAAAAACAGGTTATAGCCGCTTTTGTGGGTAAAGGACTGAGACACGCTAGAATGTATTTAATAGATTTAAATTGAATTTGCTCTTGTTACCGTCAAATGACATGCTAAATAGTACAAAGGTACATGATTACTTGCTTCTGACATTATTTTATGTTACTTACCGGAATTCGGACTAGGGTCTATAACAAGGGCTATATCTATCAATATTTTTTGTGAAGGATGGGTTCACGTGCAATAAAATATACATGAGTTGATGGAAGAAAAATTTATTCATTTATTGATAAAATATGCTCAAATTGGGGACCTTCTACTCTAATATAAGCTCGGCACCTTTTAAGAAAAGACGCTTTTAGATATGTTAAACTCAATTGGGCTATCTCAGCAGCAGCTCCATTTATTTGTTCCCGCAAATGCTCTTCGTTTTGAATTGTTTTTGAATAAATTTTGTCCTTAAGACAGCCCCAGTAGAAAAAATCTAATGGATTCAGGTCTGGCGATCGAGCGGGCCACGTGATTGGCCCGTATCGTCCAATCCATCGGCGAGGATAAGTTTCGTCTAAATGAGCTCTTACTTCACGCCCGTAGTGAGCAGGGCACCCGTCATTTTGCAGCCATAGTCTTCGCCGCGGGTTTAAGGGTACATCTTCCAAAAGAGTTGGAAGCCGTTCCTGAAGGAACTCTAAATAACTGTGAGAGTTGAGCGTTGGCGGCAGTTCCACAGGTCCCAATATCTGACAATTAAAAATACCGCACCATAAATTTATTTTGTACCGGTACTGCGAACGATCTTCTCTCATTTCGTGAGGATTGTCTATCTGCCAACTGTGAAGGTTATGTAAATTAAAATAACCATCACGTTTGCATGATGATTCATCGCTCCAAATTATTTTATTAAAAAAGTTGGGGTCTGATTCATGCATTCGCAACATTTCACGGCAAAATCTAACTCTCGACAGGTAATCTCTTTCTTGTAGAGCCTGAACACGTTGAATGTGGTATGGATGAAATCGATGGTCTTGTAAAGGGACTCTTTTTATTTTTCCGAGTTATAAAGCGCTAATCTGCTAATCGTGCGGGACATAATAACGAGCCCTAACCGCCAAAACAACGTAAGCGTAATTTTTTTTTCAAAATTTTATTTTTGATATTTGTTATATTCCTTGAGCATCTAGATGTATTTCTGCATCAAAAAGAAAATATTGAAAAAAATGTCGCTTACGTTATTTTGGCGGTTAGGGCTCGATAATATTGTTATAACTTTGCAACTACTTGATGTTTAAATTTGAAACTTTCGCAAAAACTTCCTTAGATATTCATCTAAAATGCTGTTTTAAGACAAAAAATTGTTTCAAACTCTATAACACAACTTTTCATAAACTATCCATAAACTTTCAAGTTTTAAAAATTACGAGTAAGTCATGGAAAAACTGTTTCCCATATTATCGGGTGTTTAAGTATGCCAGCAAAATAACAGAGCGATTCGTACCACATGAGCTATAAAAACGAGGATAACGAAGCAAAGTCTCAATTTTTTGCAGTTACCACCCCACCTACCCGGAGCTAAGTTTTGTGGAAAATGATTGGAATTGGTCGTTTTGTAAAGATTTCAGTCAGACAATCCATTTGATGGTTGATAGTCTTTCCTTCCGGCGAGAAAATTTGCATGAGGCGAAATGTCCCTGAATTAATATAAAGGCCTCTAGAATAGTCATCTAGACAGATTTTTTTTTCATGCGTAAAGATCAGGGAGATAGTAGCCAACAAAACTAGTATTAAACTAGTAGATTGTTTTTGTTTATTTTAATATAGACAATTCCTTGTTTTAAAGCCACTGTGCTCCTCCAAATAGTAAAGCTATTTTGTTAATTTTCATCATATTTCCATGAAATTGATCATTCTTCATTAGACTAAAATGGAGTTTCTTCGATACCTAACCAGATTTTAACAGAAAATATACCATTACCTTAATTCACAAAAACCCTGACCAACAAATTTTTTATTTTACGGTAGAAACAAAAAACATTATAAGTCTATCAAAAACAGGTCGGGCATTTTAAAAAGTGGCATGTAACTCCGTTGTTTTTGGTACTAACACTTTAATACCTACTACTAAAATCTGTGAAAAACACAGTTTCGAAAAAAGTGTTGTTTAGGGCCTTTGTGAACTAAAGTAACGATGTTTTTTAATGCATTTTTCATAAGCGTGAGACATGCCCTTCGGACCTTAAAGTCAAAAAATCCATGAAAAATGCATTAAAAAACATCGTTACTTTAGTTCACAAAGGCCCTAAACAACACTACACTACGGAAGTAGTGCTCATTTTTCCATAGAATGGAACCATGATTCAATAGTAAACGGTTATGAAAATTGTGACAGCTGAAATTTTATGCTCCTTAATTTATAATTGCCTTTTGGAAGTAGAAAAAAGGGAAAGAATGTGATCGCCTTTTGCGAAAACGGTAGTAGAAATAAAACGCAAAGGGCACAATTAGAAGAAAATCCGTATTATCAATTCTATGTGCATTTGCAATATATTTGGCGTTTTAATGGATATACTGATAAAAATAAAACATTTCACACAAACAGGGTTGAAATTTTGAAATTCCTGCCCGTATTTTCTTCGTAAGTCAAATATTAGTGGTAGTCACAAAAATTGTAGCCGCACCAAATTTTGACAAGCGTTAAAATATTATTTTTGTTGTTATTTAATTTTGGTTAGTTTTTTATAGTTCATTCTTAAACAACACACAAACACTTATAAATACAAACACTCATAAATACAAGTTTAAAGGCAGTGTCAGACAACTGGGTATTTGCAAATCGTATCCCAATTTTGTGAATACCCAAATATTTTTCTATATCCCAATCACGGAAACAGTTGTTTGGTATTTTTCAATAGAAGATTGCTGTATTGTACCAATTATTTCACTACAAAAACAAATTGACCCCATTTTTTTATTTTGTACCAGTAGCCCAATATAAAAGTGCACAAATCAGTACAAATTTGGTTGTGTTCAGAAATGCATCAAGCCAAAGCATCAGACGCATTTATTTCTAAACTATAATTGATGGAAATGTCCAATATGCGCAACCACGGTTAAATGCCTAATTGAAACTTGGTTGCGTAAATAAGGCATTTCCATCAGTTGTCAAACTTGGGCGTTTCCGGCCAAATCTGGTCGGATTAATTCACTTTGGCCGGTTGGACGGCTAGAACAAATTTTGGCCGGTTTTGTAATATGAATATTTTTTAGTGCACAAAATTTATTCTGTGCCTACAAATTTGCAATATTTTTCGTATGTATGTATATGTATATATAAAATTACTGTAGTTCTAATGAAACACAGCCCCAAGTTTGTGTTCACAACTATGGACGGTTTCACACTAGAATGCCACTTTAATGCGAGGTAGAAGCTGGAACAACTTTTTGACAAACTTTTCCTCACCCCATCGCCAACAAACAGAGTTGTTCTGGTGGCAGAAATGGTCTAGTGTGAAACCGACCTATTATAAACACAGCGCACAACTCGATTAAAATAGTTTGATAAGGCAATGTTAAAGTCGAGTTTTGCACATCTCTGCAAATGAACATCTTTTTAAATCAGGCACGGGCAAAATTGTGGCAATGGATAAGTATGTATATGCATGTATATATGTACCAGGGTTGTTGCGAATATTATTCCGAAATAAAAGTCCTTTCCGGATAATAAACAAACCGCCTGTCCAAATTTAACAAATTTGGTATCATATGAAAGAGGAATGAAATAGCTTTTAAACTGAAATAACAAACGATCTTAAGTTTTTTTTTATAATTTAATACCAAAGAAATGCATACACCTGATAAAAGGTTTGTTCTATGGTACTTGATTAATATTTTTTAAATATGTGGCTTTCCTCGTTTAGATATTTCAGTTATAAATATTTTAGAGTCCTCTTTAATTTGGTACCAAACTTGTTTAATTTGGGTAAGCGGTTTGTTTATTATCCGGAAAGGACTTTTATTTCGGAATAATATTCGCAACAACCCTGATATGTACATATGAATAAAGAGTTCAATTTGACATTTTGCTTTAAGATTTTTAATAAAAACAAGTAAGAAAGTCTAAGTTCGGGCGGAGCCGAACATTAAATACCCGGCGCAAGTATTAAATATATGATATTCACCTTTCCGAAAGCTACCGCTACAAGGTAAGCCGGTGTGTATCAATTCTGAGTAAATTAGCATCCTTAAATTTCGAAATATTGAAGTTTCAAGCATTTCTGAAATTTGCCGTTATATGATAAGTGGTCGTAATTTTAATCTGATTCCAATAATTTTCAACGGTTTGCTTCTATGCTGCGGCAAGCACAATAATCATACCGAGTTTGGTACAAATTGGTAGAACGGTTACCGATATACATATATGTGATCATAAGCGGGCGGTGTCACGCCCGTTTTCCAAAATTTTATCATAAACGTATTTCTTGGTAGAGAATTGTTGCAAGCATTAATTTTGAATAAATTAGCTTTAATATTTATTGATTTATCGAAGATTTCGTATTTCTCCAAATTACCGTTATATGGGTGGTAGGCGTGGTTATATTCCGATTTTAAAAATTTTCGGCCATTTGGTATGCTGTAGCAAGACTAACAACTGTGCTAAGTTTGGAAGAAATTTGTGAAGCGGTTACCAAGATATACACATGCATCCAAAAGTGGGCGTGGCTACGCCCATTTTCCAAAAATTTATAATGTTCTTATTTCTCGCCTAAAAGTTATTGTAAATACCAATTTTGAGTGAATAATCTTCAGTAGTTACTAAAATATCGCAGTTTTCGTATTTCTGAAAATTACCGTTATATGGGAGGTAGGCGTGGTTATTGTCCGATTTTGCCCATTTTCAATACCATCCGTCC
>NW_016158111.1:83152-120907 GCF_001687245.7 Rhagoletis zephyria | reverse complement strand
CTATATCTATCTTGATTCGTTTTGCCTGTTACAAACAACCGTTATGTGAACAAAGTTATAATACCCTTGTGCACAAGTGCGCTCGGGTATAAAAACCGAAGTCTGACGCAGTGGACCGGCCATTATGCAAGTAATTTTGTTAAAGTGAAATAAGTCCAGTGGCGTTTGCAAGAGTATTTTCGCGGCATATTTCCCTATTTCATGATAACCTGCACAGGAAATTGGCGCCTTATTCGATTGTTGTTTTTCTTGTTTAACTTTATTTTTTCGTAGTGATGAATCAAATCAGTGCCGAAGTTCTAAAAGAAAATTTAGGGCCGAGTGGCTACAATCATTCGATTGGCTACAAGAAAAGGATGGATTCGCATTTTGTGTTGCTTGCGCAAAAACTATAGCTAACCACAACAATCACTTGAAAAGCCATGAGAAAACTGTGACTCATGTCCAAAACTACGAATCGCGCAAAAAACAACATATGCTTGAAAATTTTTATGATGCTGAACAAGAAGAACAACATGTTAAGGTCAGAAACGCCGAATTCGCTCTCGTGATGTTTTGTATAACCCACAATCGGCCATTTTTATACCCGAGCGCACTTGTGCACAAGGGTATTATAACTTTGTTCACATATCGGTTGTTTGTAACAGGCAAAACGATCGAGATAGATATAGACAAATGTATACATAAATCNGAGAAATACGAAATCTTCGATAAATCAATAAATATTAAAGCTAATTTATTCAAAATTAATGCTTGCAACAACTCTCTACCAGAAATACGTTTATGATAAAATTTTGGAAAATGGGCGTGACACCGCCCACTTATGATCACATATATATATATCGGTAACCGTTCTACCAATTTGTACCAAACTCGGTATGATTATTGTGCTTGCCACATAAAAGCAATACGTTGAAAATTATTGGAATCAGATTAAAATTACGACCACTTATCATATAATGGTAAATTTCAGAAATGCTTGAAACTTCAATAATTCGAAATTTAAGGACGCTAATTTACTCAAAATTGATACACCCCGGCTTACCATCTAGCGGTAGCTTTCGGAAAGGTGAAAAAAACATATATTTAATACTTGCGCCGGGTATGTAATGTTCGGCTCCGCCCGAACTTAGACTTTCTTACTTGTTTTGTTAATGGACTATCTGCCAGCATTATTAGTGGAGTGCTGCCCAGATTCTGATATCGCGAAGCTTATTAAATGTGGCATGACTAAGTCAGTGCAGATAGCCGGAATAATTGGAAAGCAGGCGAGTGGACGGGTATTAGAAATGCTAAGACATACGAAATTTTTTTTAATCGCTGAACAAACAACAGATGTTGGTATGGTGTGCCTAGTTTTGGTAGCAAGGTTTTTTGACAGTGCGCGCGCAGTGCAGGATCGTTTCATTGCTTTACTAGAAGTCACTAAGGCAGACGTTGTTTCTTGGCCACAGACGGAGCAAATGTAATGGCAGGTGATGTAGGAGGGGTTAAAGCTTTGCTCAAAAAAGAAACAACCTTTTTTTTTATTATATGTACGTGCCATTTACTTCATTTATGCTCTAGCTATGCCAGCAGACATTTACCAAAAAACCTAGATTTTCTGTGCCGTAACATTTACAGCTTTTTCTCGCACAGCTCCAAAAGAATTAACGATTTGAAAGAGTTTCAGGAATATTGTCCTATTAAGCCTCACAAAATTTTGGGAGTTTCGCAGACTCGATGGCTATCGTTGGAGGGTGTAGTTTCAAGGCTTGTTGAACAGTGGGACAGCTTAAAGTTATATTTTATATCTTGTTTTTATGAAGTGAATGGTATACGCCCTGCACAGTTAGCAGAAGAAATGTCGGCTAAAACAAAGAGTTACTTTTTATTTTTAACGTACATATTCAGGGCTATCACAGAATCCATCGCAGCGTCGATTTTCGTGAAACCTACGAAAGTGCTATCACAGAATCCGAATGGCTACGAACGTAAACTCGAAATTCGTAGAGAGCATTCATTGAATCCGTTCGTAATGAAGATTCGTACAGATACACTACGACGAGTTTATGCTGTCGGAACAAAATTTAAAATCACTGAATCTTAAAAATAACGGAGAAAAGCTGCATTATTGTTAATAATAAATATTTATTATACTCCATATTTGTTATAGTTTGATATAATTCCATATATTTGTGTAAACGTAGACGTAAAATATAAATGGCATACATACCTACATATGTACATACATATATTCATCTGCTAGACGCTATTTAATGAATGTTTTTTTTTAAGCGAGGAAATAATAGTTTAACAACAATTTATTAGGAAAGAAATCTAATTACTTTAATATCATATACATTTATTTTAACAAATACAAGTTTAAATTAATTTAAAAAAATAGTTTTCTCTTTAAAAGAATAAAATCATAATTAAAAAACAAAAATGAAATAAAACAAGTAAGAAAGTCTAAGTTCGGGCGGAGCCGAACATTAAATACCCAGCGCAAGTATTAAATAAATGTTTTTCACCTTTCCGACAGCTACCGCTACATGATAAGCCGGTGTGTATCAATTTTGATTAAATTAGCGTCCTTAAATTTCGAAATATTGAAGTTTCAAGCATTTCTGAAATTTGCCGTTATATGATAAGTGGTCGTAATTTTAATCTGATTCCAATAATTTTCAACGGTTTGCTTCTATGCGGTAAGCACAATAGTCATACCAAGTTTGGTACAAATTGGTAGAACGGTTACCGATATACATATATGTGATCATAAGTGGGCGGTGTCACGCCCGTTTTCCAAAATTTTATCATAAACGTATTTCTTGGTAAAGAATTGTTGCAAGCATCAATCTTGAATAAATTAGCTTTAATATTTATTGATTTATCGAAGATTTCGTATTTCTCCAAATTACCGTTATATGGGTGGTAGGCGTGGTTATATTCCGATTTTAAAANAGCGGTTACCAAGATATACACATGTAACCATAAGTGGGCGTGGCTACGCCCATTTTCCAAAAACGTATAATATTCTACTTTTTCGTCTAAAAGTTATTGTAAATACCAATTTTGAGTGAATAATCTTCAGTAGTTTATAAAATATCGCAGTTTTCGTATTTCTGAAAATTACCGTTATATGGGAGGTAGGCGTGGTTATTGTCCGATTTTGCCCATTTTCAATACCATCCGTCCAACGGCCGCAATAAGTATACGTACCAAGTTTCGTTAAGATATCTTAATTTTTACTCGAGTTACCGTGTGCACAGACGGACGGACAGACGGACGGACAGACAGTCACCGCTTAATCGATTTCTCTTTTCATTCTGATCATTTATGTATGCATTTGTCTATATCTATCTCGATTCGTTTTGCCTGTTACAAACAACCGTTATGTGAACAAACTTATAATACCCTTGTGCACAAGTGCGCTCGGGTATAAAAAGAAAAAAGCTCCACTGCCGACGACTCAGACTCGAACTCGGATCTCTCAATTGGCAGTCTAGTGCTTTGCTCACTCGGCCATTGCGACTGCTGGGGCAGCGTAAGCAAAATGGCATACATAAATGTCTATTGTTTCCTATGCATTAGCTGATTTCGAATCAACATTCGAAGCTGGCAACGATATTTTCGAGTTCACTCGGAATCAGTGATAGCAATTTTTTCGTATTCGTAGCAGACATTCGAATTCGTAGATTTTCTACGATGGATTCCGTGATAGCCCTGATTACCTCTTGTCAATAACCTGAACAAGGAATTCCAATCAGAGAGCTCCCGCCTGCCATATTTGCATTCCAATATGACATCTGTTTATCTGTTAATTCTATACAACAGAAGCAATTTTTTTAATTCGTACGTACATGCATTTAAGTGTTATTTTTCTATGAATTTCTATGTTAATGCAACAATGTGGTTTGCTACAATGCGAAAGACTATAGGTACATATATACATTGATCTCTTACTATGTACATATGCACAACTGCATAAATTGAATTGTTAAAAATAAAATATTTTTGAGTTGGTTTTTGTAAAAACGAAACATTTTTTTTGCCCATTGTTGTCGGATTTTCGTTGGACAAAAAAATTTTCAATGGCAGCACTGGTCATAGTTTAGAAGTAAAAGAGACAGATGCTTTGGCTTGATGCATTTCTGAACGCACCCCTTACCCATCGAATGCACTTCCATAGAAATTTATGCAATAAAAAAAAAACAACAAATTTTCGTAAAAATTCCGAGTTTTTAATTAGATTCTGAAGTTTGTTGAATTTTTTCAATATTGCACAAAGTTTAAAACTTGGATTTACATGGGTTTGTTAAAGAATGAACTATATTTTCATTAAAAAATAACCAAAATTAAATAACAACACAAATAATACGTTAAAACTTGGGACAAAGTTACCACTGTATGTATTTTTTTATATATGTATCTGAGTTCGTGTGGAATAGTAGCTTATGTCGGGAAGCTGGCTTTAGTATAATGCCGTATTCACTTTATTCTTTAAACGACAAGGAATTTTTTGAAGAGACCTAATAAGAATAATGACTTCCTACTAGAGATGGGCGCGTGAGCAATTTTGGCTCACGATCACGCACGCTCACGTTGATGGTTTTGTAAATCAAGCACACTCACGTCCTGCTATATTTTTTTTCAATCACGTTCACGCACGCTCACGACGCCTATTTTGCAATCACGCACGGTTTCTCACGGACATTTTTTTGAAATTGAAACTGATTGTTTTAACAAATTTCAGATATACTTATGTATCTATTACGTGTATAAAAAACAATTGGTATCAATATTCATTCAACGTATGTAATTTTAAAATGACATTAGCTCATATTTTTGTTTAAAAATAATGGCTGTTTTTTTTGTTCATTTTGAACGTTTGGAATAAACTTTTTTGTTTACTTATTCTTTAGAACGTTCCTGATAATATGTTAACGTATATTTCCAACGCATTCTGTTTATTCCGGCTGTGAAATGGGATTATCCGGAATGTATAAAGAAACGCAGCGTATATACTGTCGAGATTTTCACCAAGCAGTCGTGTACGTCTTTCTTCCAGAATTCTGCCTGACACAGAAAAAACTCTTTCACTAGTTGCTGAGCTAGCTTTGGCTTTCTCCAAAAATTTTAAAACATCGTCACAACTTTTGTTTTCCGATCTTTGCAAATAAATCTGTATCTCCATATTAATTTTTTCAAAAACTGTTTCTGCAGATTCATTTGTTGCATTTTTAAATTCGACAAAAGTTTCACGGGTTTTTGCTCTTTTCGAGGTAGAAGGATGGTCTTCGTACAGAAATTGGGAATCGTGCTGAGGGCGAGCGCTCTTTTTTTCAAGTACATTTCTACCTAAGTTATCTTCAAGCATTGTATTTACTGTCGCTATTATATGTTCGCGCTGTTCTGCAGATAAAAACTGTAACTTTTTGAACGGAGGATTTAAAAACAATCCCAGAAAATGGACTGAACTTGGTTGGAATCTTTTATTTATAATAACAGCTGTGCTTTTCTTCAAATCGGTAATGACTTCAGAATCAGATGCTATTGCCTCACAATGCTTTTGTAGTTTTTTGTACCACAGAACGTACTCATGGATGGTTGGATTTAAATCCGCGCCCAAATTTTCAGAACACTTCTTGAAAGGGCCAGGAGATCTAACATTTTTTTCTAATAAATATGAATTTATTCTACACCTTTTTCAGTTTTAGTTCAGAAAGTTGCAATTCATATTCAGAAATTCCATTTCAAACTCAGATGGTTACAATTCAAGTTCAGAAATTCTATTTCAAATTCAGAATTTCCATTTCAAATTCAGAAAATTACAATTCAAGTTCAGAATTTCCATTTCAAATTCAGAAAATTACAACTCAAATTCAGAATTTCCAGTTCAAATTCAGAAAGTTACATTTCATATTCAGAATTTCCATTTTTAATTCAGAAGTTTACAATTTAAGTTCAGAAAGTTACAATTCGTATTCAGGATTTCCATTTCAAATTCAGAAACTTTGATTTCAAATTCAGAAAGTTATAATTGAAGTTCAGAAATTTCTAATTTAAGTTCAGAAAATGTATATTCACTGTGAGATGTAAAGAATTTTTAGAAGCGACTGTGTCACAAAGTTTTCAATTCAATTTTATTCCACGTTCCGGCCGCTACTTGAGATTTGCCGAATTTGAAAATTCTTAAGTAAAAGTAAACAACGCCTTAGAAACTTTAAATGCACTGAAATTTGCTAATATCATCACAAAAATCGCCGTTTTTTAACATTTTCGCTATTAATTCTTTTTATAAATCATATATTTTACAATTTAACACAATAAAACCACGGTGGTCGGACCATGAATACTCTTTTACCAAACGTATCCGCAAAATTTTTCGTGGAGTTATTTCTTTTCATAGATAGTATACGTTCTAAATATGAAAAGAATTGGTCTATAAATACGGATTTTTCAAATATCTCGACTCCTGCGCCACCTATCGGATTAACTCATATTTTGTATTGCATTGTCATCGGGTTCTGAGGCAACCGGTCATCGGGAAGTTGGTAAAAAATNTGGTCTTCGTACAGAAATTGGGAATCGTGCTGAGGGCGAGCGCTCTTTTTTTCAAGTACATTTCTACCTAAGTTATCTTCAAGCATTGTATTTACTGTCGCTATTATATGTTCGCGCTGTTCTGCAGATAAAAACTGTAACTTTTTGAACGGAGGATTTAAAAACAATCCCAGAAAATGGACTGAACTTGGTTGGAATCTTTTATTTATAATAACAGCTGTGCTTTTCTTCAAATCGGTAATGACTTCAGAATCAGATGCTATTGCCTCACAATGCTTTTGTAGTTTTTTGTACCACAGAACGTACTCATGGATGGTTGGATTTAAATCCGCGCCCAAATTTTCAGAACACTTCTTGAAAGGGCCAGGAGATCTAACATTTTTTTCTAATAAATATGAATTTANTAATTTTCTGAATTTGAAATATAAATTCTGAATATGGATTGTAATTTTCTTAATTTGAAATGGAAATTCTGAATTTGAAATGGAAACTCTGAACTTGAATTGTAACTTTCTGAATTTAAATTGCAACTTTCTGAACTAAAACTGAAAAAGGTGTAGATAGTTTATGAAGCTCATTTCTTTCTATTAATAATTGTTGAACCGCTTGCCGCATTTCGTGAATCCTTGACAGCATTATAAATAAGGAGTTTCACCGTGTCTTAACATGTTGCTCTAAACACTTTGATAGTTTGTTATTGAGTTCGGTATGCTTAAAATAGCCTACGAGCTTTTTTGAAGCGCCTATCCATTCATATTCTTCCACAAGAGATTCATGTTTATATGGAAAAAAGTGCAAAAGCCGTCAGCAAAAAAAAATTATTAAAAATCAATGCGATTTTATTGCCGCTCAAAACTTGCACTCATTTTAGTAGAATTTTATAAGCTTGTTAACTGTATACCTAAAAAATTTCTTAAAATTCTGGTTAAGAAGCTCGAAAACTAGATAAAAATATTTGGAATTTTTCTTAGTTCTGTATAAAGTTTGAAAGTGTGATATATATAGTTTTTGTTAAATCATGAACCATATTTTTATAAAAAAATATAAAAAATATCATAGCTGGAAAAACATGGTATATATTAAAAACTGAACACCATTCATCCATTTTTGACCGCCACTGTACATACATATGTGAAAATTACGTGATTAAGGAAAATCTAACTCACGCACACTCACGCACGCAAATTTTTCAATCACGCACGATCACGGATATTACGCGATTTTTCACTGAAATCCGCTCACGCTCACGCGTGAAAAAGCGTGACACGACGTGTCACGTAGAAAATCACGCCTTTTGCCCATCTCTACTTCCAACTATTGGACCTATTTCCTGCACGTTTATTTGCCAAAAGTTCTTCAACGGCTCGACGCCATTGAGTCATTCGCAATCGTATGCTGCGAATGCCGCATTATACTAAAGCCTTTCGACATAAGCCACTAAATATTCCATACGAACACAGATATTTAATTGGGCATGCACATGTTTTCTTTTTTTGCCTTTTTTCAAAGGTCATTTTGCCTTTTTTCAAGTTTAAAATTCTAACTCTGGCCAATACGGCATGGAATAAAATGTCTAAGAAGATGATCCGCCCTAGTGTATATACATACATACCTCTCCATCCAAAGGAAAACCCACCTTTTTCTTTCGTCGACTAGAAGCAGTTGAAATTGGTGATCCCTTGGCACTTTCTTCTTGTTTCTCAAACGTTTCCAGAAAATTACCCCCATTTCTAATGTAGCTTTGCTCTTTCCTCTCCGTCTCTACAGCATTGTCAGCTGAAATCTTATTTTGAACCATACTATTACTTCGCGACCGACAACCTGCTTCGTCTAAGCGATGCCTTTGTATCGTATACATTTCATTGGCCAAATTTATTTCTGCAGCAGCATTTCTGATATTGTGGCGTCCTAAGGAAGCATTTATGCCCCTGCGGGACATTTCCTCGCCAGCGTTGTTGTTAGCCAAATATTCGCCAGAAATGTGCACTTTAGGTACGGTTACAAGCTGTAGCCCAGCTGCTCCCGTTTCTTCTGGAAACTCATGCAGTTCGTACGGATAACGCGGATCTATTGGTTGCCCTGCCTGGCGAGGATACATGTAAGCATCGCGCAAAAACATTTTCGTGGTTGTGTAGACACGATCGTCAATTTGATAAAGGCCATTTGCACCCGAACCACCTTCCCCTCCTGTGATACCATTGCGTATAAAGGCGGTAGGCGTATAACCGGCCCGAATGTAACGGGCCTGTGTATTTATTGTGTTGAGACCACCATGGCCGCTGGTGCGGCGAAGCACTGTAGATTGCGGTGGCAATACAGTTCTGCGCTGCTTCGCCTTAAAGCTATGCCGCCGTGAATTATATTTCAAAAGTTTCATTGTACTGTTTTTATGCCGTTAATCGTTTACATAAATGGCTACCCAGCAAAAATGTCGGCAACAGTTTGTCTAAACACTCAAGCGCCATTTTATGGTAAATATATAACTATTATGTTTAGTGCGTTAAAATAATTAATTGAAACACCTTACAAAGTAGCTTCGCTTTTCCGTGTAGCACTTGCACTTATGAATCTGCGAAAACGAATGACAGCAAAACGTTTCTTTGGCCTGTTTCTTTTACAAAGAACAAACGCATAAGAAGCAAAGTAATAAGCCAATTAGTTTGTTTGATGGGTTTTCTTTACTGCCATGAACACGCTTCGCATGATTTATTTGTCTCTTGCATGTTTTTCTTTTCCCGCATGTCTATCCATTATATGTAAACACTTGCGACTAAAATGGCACACTTTCGAAATACGCCCTTCGTCGACGCTTTCATAGAGTCAATGATGTGCTAATCAATTTTGTGTCTTGTCATTTTCAATTGTTTTTTGGATTCAGTTTTCCGATTAATTCTTTAATAGACCTGAATACCAAAAATCGTAATACTGCTCTATTTTCACGTTGCAATTTTACATATCGCTCGTTTGGCGAAAGAGTGTCAGATTGTAATGTGCAGATTGTGATGACACGTCAGTAATGTTTCCATTTAAACTCTATCTTTTCTGTTCAACTCAACAATCATAAATAAGGAAGCTAAATGCAATTTAAGACGCTTTCGCTTGCTTAACAATTTTATACACTTTTGTGCATTTAAAGTTAATACAAATGTTCATATACATACATACATACGTACAAGTATACCTACATATCGTTACCTTAATTCACAGATGCCCTAACCAACAATTTTTTGTTTGGGCTTTTTAAAAAGTCCGTTGTTTTAGGTACTAACACTTTTACTGAAGGTGTATTTTAATATATCCTGCCAAAATCTATGAAAAACGCAGTTTCGAAAAAAGCGTTGGCTAGGGCCTTTGTGAATTAAAGTAACGATATGTTTGTACATACTTACATACAGAATTAAATTACATATATGGGGCAATTCATGTCAAACGTCCCAAACGCGCTAAGCGGTACAAAACAAGCTACTTATCGACTAGCTGGGAAGCAGACAAAAAATGGGAAATAAAATTTAAGAACTATGATTTCCATAGATTTTTGTACGGGCTATCCGAATGGTGCTATGCGTTTTCAAGAATTCCCCCTTTTTAATGGTGAAACTTTGAAACGAAAATTTATATATATTTAAATTTGTTTTTAGTCATCTAAATCGAAAGATCTGTAGCCCGTTTGTGTATCTTTGCGATATGAATTAAATAGCAAATGCAACCCTTCTGTGTAGTTATCGCAAGGTAGTGTTTCTGTAAGTGTGGTGTAAATGTATTTCCGATATACCTTGAGCTATTTATCGCCAGCTCTAAGTGTAGCGATATCACTGGATCACAAATTTTAGTTTGGTTTTTGTTCTCCAGACGCCACTATCCAATTTCTATGTAGGATTGCTCGGTGACTCCGAAAATCGAATTAATTTCTTTTCTATGGATACGTTTTAGAGATATTTGCAATTTACCGTTATTCAGCTTAAAACAAAAAGTGGTTCCACTTAATCACGTATATCTTACGAAACAATCTAAAAGTCTTAACAAGAAATACGGCAAATGAAAGCTAATACAATTCTCCATAAACCATGTACAACTAAAGTTTCAAATTTTTAAAGATGCTGATTTAAAAGTTAAAAATTTTGGAATTTTCATAATTTTTGCACATATTATAAAATTTGGATTTAAATGGTATTTTTTAAGAAATCGGCTAAACTTTCATTAAAAAAAATCAATAAGCATTAAATAAACTAAAGTTTTTATGTATTTGGGTCACTGTGTGTGTGGGTCGGCTCAGTATTCTGCGACTTTTCGGATTAGAAAAAATTTTATTTCAATTTTATATTTATAACACAGTTATAACACAGATCGACATGAAAATTTTCTCCGAGATAAGGTTCGCCATTTCTAATAGATCTTGGGTCGCTAAATTTGTAAAAATGGAAACTTATGTATTTGAATTTTAAGAAAAAAAGGCCTATAGCAAAATCGGCTAATTTTGTTTTTGTAAAACGGCTCCCGACTAAACCAAATTTTCTCCGGCTGTTAGTTATCGCAACCGGCTAAATCTAGCCGGAAAACGGCTAAACTGGCAGCACTGCATATTACGCGTCATAACAGCAATCGATGTTTGGCTATGTGTACATACATATGGGCAAATCTCCGGAACCATGCGAATCAAAGCTAAAAAATTTAAATTTTTAAATTGAACTCAAACACAGTGGCGGATACAGCATTTTATTTGAATGGGGCGATTGGGATCAACTTGTCAAATAACGTTAAATTACAGGCATCTAACCCTAATTTAATTTTCATGCAAATATAGGTGCGAGTATTTTTTATGAAGTGTGAAGTAAAGTGTTTTGTGATATAATATTACTTTTCATTTTGTGAATTTGGTGCAAGGTCTAATAAAACAATTGCATGTATTATTAAAAAAAACACACGATGTAAAGTTATACCTTGAGTTTATTAATGCAATATATACATAAAAATACTTATTTCTTGCTTACAATATTGGTAAAATGAAGGATGTAATTAAGTTACTTAACGACTTATTCAGAATTCTTATTGTAACAATTTAAATTGCAAATTCAATTTCGCGCTTTCCTTTTGCGAATCTTTCTATTATCCTTTCAGTGTAAATTTCAATATCTAAGTGTACGTGTAAAAGTGCTAGACCTATCATGGTACTACGCAACTATGTGTTTAACCGGAGAAGGGTTGAAAAACTTCTTTCGGAAGTAGCGTTACTAGCTGTAAGTGTGACCAGAATGCGGAGAAGTTTGTTAATCAATGGAAAAGCATATTCGTCGCATTTACCAAGAACTTCTGCTGCTGATTTTGGGACTGGCTTCTCGCTTTCCTTATTTGTCCATCGTTCCAACAACACTTTATACTCTCCTTCAAAATTGATACCGTCTTTTTCAAAGAAAAGTTCGTATCGTTTTCCAAGCGATTTTACGCGTTCGATAGCATTATTTTTTTGGTCAGGCGTATTATATTCCCCAATTTTAGACGGAAGTAATAAGTTCAAATCAAAAATGTTTAATTTATAATAATAATCTTCAGCGTTAGACGCACGATAATTAGCCCGAAAATTTTGTCTATTCGCTCTCCGAGGAAGGAAAATGTCAAAATCCAATTCTTTAGCGATATCGGTAACTTTTGAAAATATATCAAAAAAACTTGTGTCTGCATTTTCTCTATAATTTCGAAGAATATTCACAGTGCCATTGACTGCTCCGCTAGCACGATTCAAGTCAAGCCAGGCCTCTTGGAGAAGTAAACTTTTAATTTTTAATTTTTTAATTTAACTTATTAATTTCTATTATATTTTTCTAGTTATTAATATTTTTTTGCGCATACAAATGTCTGGTTACATAGTTGAAAGTGAAATTTCCTACATTCATGCACCGCGGAAATATACAAAAAGTAGTATCAGAAAGCTCGATTTGACATACATTGCCCAATTCTGAATACTCCCAGGGAGTTCGTTCTCCGGGAACTTGTTTCTCCCGAGAAAGAAATCCTACAATAATTAACTCCCAGGAAGTAGCATTTTCCCCGAAAATTTGGAAAGAGAAAATTCAAGCTTCGCAATATCTGTTTGATACTTTCTTGATAGCTCAACTTCGATATTTAATATAAAAACTCCGAAGGGAATTTTTATTCATGATAGGAGGAAAGGGAAAAGAGAGAAAACTCCCTGTTCAGAATCGGCCTGATAGTATCTACATACCCATTGTTTTAGATTTTCATGTTGACGACGAGTTTTACACGATTTCTTATTCTATAAATAATCTTGTGCAAGCCTAAAAAATGGTTATGATTGAAGATTAAAATAAAAAGAACAAAATTAAATTTTTTTTTTTCAAATTTCTCGTTTGAGATAATATATTTTATCAGAAATTTAGCTTTTTCGAGCTCTGGGGGGCAGGGGCGGGCGATCGCCCACATTCCCCCTCGCCAGCCCCCTCACTTATTTTATGTATTTGGCATTTTCAACGAACTTTGCGAAGAATATCTAACAATCACGCTTATTGCCAACCTGTTATGTTTTAGTCTGTCAGCGTACCATTAAAAAAAGGGAAATTTTTAAGCCATTCGCGCAAAGACCTATTCAGACAATATTTGTTATATTTTCAAAAGCACGCATCTGTATAAGGTCTTATTTTTATTTTTAATGTATAATTAATATGTATATAAACAAATAAGAACAATTTAGTAATTGCTGAAAGTTCAAAATGGAAAAGAACTTGAAACATTACATTTTTGATTATTACGAGTGACAGATTTCAAATCACTACAGTTTAGTTCCAATATTCCAATTTTCATATTTTGTTCAACGCCTAATACATTTTCCAATATTACATTTACTAATCGCCGTGCTTTTGAAAGTCTCCGTTTTGCGCTGAAAAAGTTGTACTCAAAAATCGTACAAAAGGTAGCCAACGTGATACATCAAAATTGTTATTTTAGTTACTTTGATTGCTTATAAAAATTTAACTGACATTATTACCATACAAAAAAATAAATAAGTTACAAGAACTCGTCAGTGAGTGACACAAAATCACACGGTTCCGGAGATTTGCCCATATATATCGTCGTTTAAAGTACAAAACCGCGTATCGTCATTCTGCAAAACCGCGTAACTGACATTGGCTGCCAAAAATTGGATTTGCTCATACAAGCTCTTGGCTCAATCCTTATCCATTCGTCCTGAAATATACTAGCCAGAAATGCGATTGCTTTATAAAAAAGAGAACCATTTTGAAATATGAGTGTTTTTAAGCTCTAGAAAAAAATTTTTTTTTTTGCATTTTGTTGAAACGTGCTTTTGCACTTTAAACGACGATATGTATGTATACTCCTCATTCCATTTGAATTTAATAGTTTCATATCTTGGAAGAATCTTGGTGGATTTCTATTTTTATTTTGAGTGTTTACTTCCTTAAATCTTCTTTCACTATATCGCAATTGTGAAGCCTATAATTTACATACATAGATACAAATAGATATGTGATTGTTTCTTTCACATTTTATCTTTTGCTTTTATGTACAAGTGTATAAGTCGCGTCTCCGTTCCATTTCGAGTCCACCTGTTTCAACTTTGACCGCCCGTTTGAAACTGAAAACAAATTCCGTTAGTAATGGCTGAGGCGAAGCAACTGAAAATCGAGGCATTGATAAGTATTCCACACAGCGGCTGTAAAGATTCCGGGGCGTATACGTCGATAAAAATTTCAATTACATCTGTAATCACATACATATGTACATACATATTTATACATACATACCAGGGTTGTTGCGAATATTCGCATTCGCATTCGCAACCGCGGAGCTTCCGCATTAATTTTAACATTCGCATTCGCAAAAATCAATGCGGATCTTTTGTGAATGCGAATATTGAAGGGATCGAAAATTACATTTTTTTACGAGTTAAACCTGGCCAAATATTTTATTCCGAAATAAAAGTCCTTTCCGGATAATAAACAAATTGCTTAACCAAATTAAACAAGTTTGGTATCCAATGGAAGAGGACTTAAATAGCTTTACAGCTGAAATGTCTAAACGAGGAAAGCCACATACTGAAAAATATTTCAGTAAAAAATTGTAATTACTAACCATAGAGCAGACCATGGGTCAGGTATGTACTTATATGAATTTCTTTAGTATTAGATTATAAAAAAATTGTTATAAATCGAGGTGGTAATCTTCGTTCGTTTTTTTCTGTTTAAAAGCTATTTCAGTTGGTTTAATTTGGATAAGCGGTTTGTTTATTATCCGGAAAGGACGTTTATTTCGGAATAAAAAATATTAGTCCAAATTTAACTCGTAAAAAAATAACTGTTATTTTCAGTCCCTGCAATATTATGCAAATACACTGATAACACGTACATCTGACCAGTCACAGAAGAAAGCATTAAAAATGAGTTATAAAAACTAAAATCGAAAAACGCTGATGACGTGACAAATTCCGAAACAACCAAAAGACTGAGAATGAAGAATTCTTTCGAAAAAAACGGCGGTTAAGCAACGATTGTGCCATGATGCTAGATTATGAAGATGAAAGTCAGGAGGATACATCCGACATTTGCAGCCCCGATGAAATTCTCAAAAAGTAATTATTGCACCGCAATAAAAATAAATAAATATAACTGAAAGTCCTCTGAACTGGTGCGGTGTCAATAGTATATAGTGGCGCATGTTTTATTTACGACCCTTTAAAAAGTTTTTATTAAATACCATGTTCCAATTTTTTAATTCATGTACTAAAAAAAACATTCAGTCTTATCATGCGTTTAATTTTTCCCGAACCGGTTCAGTTTTCACTTTTGGTTTTCATGTATCTACTTTGGCGGAATACAAATTTTCGGGCGAAACTAAAGATAAGGCAGGTTATTAAAAATTACTAATATTTCCATTTTTTATTTACCTAAGTCACATAATTTACCCACCTAAATTATTTCTTAAAAATACATGACATCCGCATTCGCATCCGCATCCGCGGATCTGACCTTTTAAACATCCGCATTCGCATCCGCGGATGTCTAAAATTCCACATTCGCAACATCCCTAATACATACTATATAGGTATGAGAGTCAAATCTAACCCCACGTCTCCATTTTCTACTAAATTTGTCTTATCTAACATCTGTCAAATTTCTGTTTTAACTTGTCCCGTTTTCTCATGTGGGCAAATTGCTGTCGTAACATATCACTTTCGAAATGGCATGAAGCCAATCAGATCGATCTGTAACCAAAGTAGGTGGCGCGGTAAAATGAAAACTGAGTTGCCAAACTATAAAAGGACAGCTGATGTTAAGACAGCGATGGTAAGAAATTCGGCTAGACAGATATGGTTTAACAGTACAAATTTGCGGTCTCCACCTGACATTTCTGTCTTACCACAGCTTTTTTAACAGAATCTGTAGAAGGTGGACGCGTGGAGTAACATTATCACTGTAATAATATTTAAGTCTGTTTTTGATTTCTGAGCATGTTTCTGATAAAGGAGCGTAAGTTCGAAATTGTCTCACAAAAGAGAGGAATCTCCACAGAAGTGCAGGAACGCCTAACTCTTTTTATTTAAAACTTAAACTTTAAAACTTTCGCTGCAATGAACTGAATAGTATTAAGTTAGGGACTTCAAGGGATATAACTTTAATGGGCCGTGGAATGCGCATTTAAAATAATAATACCAAGTAAAAAAGCCTAAGTTCGGGTGGAACCGAACATTAGATACCCGGCGCGTTTAATAAATATAATTTTTTTTCACCTTTGTAGTTATATGTGTGTGATGTCGAAATATCGAAATATCGAAGTTTCAAGCATTTATGAAATTTAGCGTTATATGAAAAGTGGGCGTAATTTAAGTTTGATTTCAATAATTTTCAACGTTTTGCTTTTAAGTGGCAAGTACAATAATCATTCCGAGTTTGGTAGAAATTGATCGAACGGTTACCGAGATACACATATGTAGTCATAGAGGGCGGTGCCACGCCCATTTTCCAAAATTTTATCGTCAACGAATTTTTTGCTAAAGAATTATTGCAAACCTCAATTTTGAAGAAATTAGCTATAGTATTGACTGATTTATCGAAGATTTCCTATTTCTCTAAATAACCGTTACATGAGACGTGGGCGTGGTTATTGTCCGATTTTCAAATGTTTCGTATATGATACCAAGGCCAATAACCGTGCCAAGTTTGGGAGAAATTGGTCGAGCGGTTACCGAGATATATACATGTATCATAAATGGGCGTGGCTACGCGTGCGTGGTTGCGGTCCGATTTCGGCCATTTTCAATACCAACCTACCTTGGGTAAAGGGCTTTCTATATACCAAGTTTCGTTGAAATATTTAAATTTTTGCGCGTTCGTATACATGGACGGACGGACAGACAGACATGGCCTTATCGAGTTTTTTCATTCTGATCATTTATGTATACATTTGTCTTTATATATATGCATATCTACAAACAACCGTTATGTGAACAAAGTTATAATACCCTTGTGCACAAGTGCGCTCGGGTATAATAATAATATGGAGCTTTTAATTTTGCTAGGTGTTTGGTCGAGCCATAGCGGCCAATCTTAAAATATAGTTTCTACTTTGATCCGAAAAATCTGCCATGGAAGTTAATTCAAAATAAAATTTCCAGAAATATGTGGTGGAAATAACATGTGTCTTTAATTAACTTCCACAAAAATTTGATCACCAGAGAGAGGGAAGGCTATCCAGAGACGGAGCGACCAAATCTTATAGTCCCCTTTCAGACACGTCAAGTCTTGCTTTCAAGTCTGCTCGTTCGTTGGTGAAGGAGGTGGGAAGAGAGGGGAAGGGTACAGATACCTAAGTACCGTCAATTCGTTTCAAGTTTTCTTGTCTCTTTTGATCTTTTCGTTGCTTCCCATTTAAGAACCAAGGACTTGAATTCAATTAAAGTTGACGCGTGTGGAAGCAAATAGACAACACAAAAGAGAATGCGAAAAAAGTTGCTTTCAAGACTTGACGTGTCTGAAAGCGGACATATATAAAGTAAAGTTGCAAAAGGGATGTAACACATTTACTTAAAAACCACTGGACCGATTTTGATGAAATTTTTAGAGTTTGCTATCCGATAAATGGATTTAGAGCTATGCTCAAATTTGGGAACACTACTCTTTGAACTTCTGCATATATATAAGAAACAACAACAAAGGAAGGTCAACAAATAAAAGATCCACATACTCATAAGAAAAAGCAACAACAAATAAAGTAATTGTTTTGCTGATTCTTTCGCTATTAGCTCCGGAGGATTTATGAAATACGTACTACAATTTATATATTGGCTGGCGTCGTGCGCGAACGGCGCGTATACTATATACATAGTCTATGTAGTATGTTAGAAGTGTTTTTTGTCAACATTTTTTTGAAATAACGTTCATGTATTTTGCTGCGCTTTCGAAAAGGTAATACTATTGCCTATGGACGATAAGAAATAGTGTCCGTGGACTATTTCTGCTGACCTTATTACACGTCACCGTAAAGCTTGCATGATTTTTACAATCATTTATTTAACTTACCCTGCAAGAACAGTGACTCATTTGACAAATCATTTAAGTGGCAAGACTGATAGAGATTTCTGTCACTGGCTACCTACAAGTTTCTATCAAATTCTAAAGGGCAGTGTGAAAAATCTTATGTAAACATTTGTGTACATATGATCTTCCGTCTTCTTCCAACTTATGGCGTTATTTAATGGTCTCTTTTTAACCAACGCAAAATTTGCAAATGTGTTGGTAAGATAAATGAGAATGTGGTAGTTTCCATCACACAATTCTTGTAGGGTTACTCTGTATGTATGTATGTAAGTATGTATGTTTGTTAGCGGCAAATTTTGCAAACAATTTTTGACCAACTTCCCAATAACCTAGAGACTTGAAACTTCACAGCTGACTCAGAACCCGATGACAATGCATTACGAAACCATAGTTAATCTGATAGGTGGCATAGGAGTCGAGATATTTGGAAAATCCTATTAAAGACCGATTTGGTTTCATATTTAGAACGTATATTAATTTCATGAAAAGGAATACCTCCACAAAAAAATTATCCGATAGCTTGCGCAGGAGTTGATATATTTGATAAGCCAGTATTTATGCACCGATTTCGTTCAGCTCGCTGAAATATTTTTTTACTATTAACTTATTATAATTTCTGACATTAATTCACTTTACAATTGTGTATTAATGTCAATGACATTATTTGCACAATTCTTCTGGCATTATTTCACTTTTGGTCTGCGTATTAATGTCACTGACATTAGTTCACTTTTAAATTGTGTGTTAATGTCAATAACATTAATTCCATTGACGCAGTAATGTCACCAGATAAACAACATATTACAATATGGGTTTCAAACTAAATAATCCAAAATATATTTAAAGCGTTGCCATCTGTTTGAAAAATTAATTTCAGTTAAATTGATAAGTGAATGAAGTGTGCAATAAGGTTGTCAAAATAAAGTGGTTTCAGAAAGCTTAGTTTGGAAAATATTTTAAAAGAGGATTGCCACCTGCTACGAAAGATGAGTGAAAAAGCTTTAGCAGAATTAAAAAATGTAAACATTCGTTGATCCAGATCGATCTCACGTCTGGAAAAAAATTTAGTCAAGGTCAAAGGTCAGTTAAATTTATTTTTTGAATTTTTAACCAAAATGGTTAGGTTTATCACAAAAATAGGTGAAATAAAAGTGTAGATTATGCAATTATCTATAAAACTCTTATACAATTTTTCCTATTAAGGATTACTATTTCTGAGATATAGCAATTAAAAAAATTGTGTGCTCCATAATATGCAAATTTACACTGTACTTGTGGGGTAGTGTTTTTGGGGCGTATATTTAACGTGTTTTCTTCGGTAGGCCTACTCCACGACTTATTGTAATCCGGTTTAACTAAATGATATTATACATGATTATATACATGAGGATGGTTCCGTGCGCAGAAGTGGAAAACTTTTGACTGCCATTCACCTGGGAGTGGCCAGAAGCGATTCTTGTGCGTACGGTTTAAATCGCAACGTCCGGATATTTATATCCACGTATCCTCTGGGTAGCAACCAAACACCCCTTTGGGAGCGAGCTAAAGTGAGAAGGCGTAAAACTTTGCGTGCGCTGGGTTTGAGTCCCGCCACGTTAGGGTATGCACCTGGAATATCCGGACCCTTAATGGGGAAGGTGCCTCTGCCCGGCTGGTTGATGTCCTCGGGAAGACAAAGGCTGACATCACCGCAATCCAAGAAATGCAATGGGCGGGGCAAGGAAAACCAAGCGTGAAGCCTTGCGACGTCTACTACAGTTGCCACGTAAAGGAGCGCAAATTCGGTGTTGGATTCGTGGTAGGAGAGAGACTCCGTCGCCGAGTACTGGCGTTCACCCCGGTGGACGAACGTCTAGCCACAATCCGCATCAAAGCTAGATTCTTCAACATCTCGCTCATCTGCGCCCATGCCCCGACGGAAGAGAAGGATGAGGCGTCCAAGGATCTCTTCTATGAGCGCTTGGAACGTACATATGAGCGCTGCCGCCGACACGGTGTCAAAATCGTGCTGGGCGATTTTAATGCCAAGATGGGCAAGGAAGGGATCTTTGGCGCCACTGTCGAAAAATTTAGCCTCCTCGCCGAAACGTCCGATAACGGACTGAGGCTGATCGACTTCGCCGGGGCCCGAAATATGGTAATATGTAGTACTAGGTTCCAGCATAAGAACATCCACCAAGCTACATGGCTGTCTCCAGATCGACAAATGAGAAACCAAATCGATCATGTGATAGATGGAAGGCATGCTTCAAGCGTTTTAGATGTACGTACACTCCGAGGGCTAAACATCTACTCGGACCACTATCTGCTTGTAGCCAAGATACGCACCCGCCTTTGTGCAGCAAAAAATGTGCGCCCAACAATACAAGGAAAGCTTAAGGTCGAAAAGCTGAAATCACAACATACGGCCAATTTATTCGCCACTAGACTCACACACCCGCTCTCTGCGAGCACCCTTCAACAATCCGACATATGCAAGCAGTGGAACCACATTTCCCGATCATTAAGTACCGCCGCCGAAGAAGTAGTTGGATTTCAGCGAGCCCGAAAGAACAACTGGTACGATGAGGAATGTCAAGAAGCCGCAGAGAAAAAAGATGCCGCCTACAGGGCCACGCTGCGATCGGGCGCAACGCGAGCCATGTGGGACCGTTATAGGGAACTGAAGAAGGAAGCGAGACGTATTTGCCGCAATAAGAAGAGAGGCCGAAACACGTGAGAGTGCGAAGAGCTTGAGATGCTGGCCGACAGGAAGAACGCCCGAAAATTCTACCAGAGGGTTAGGCGACTTACGGAAGGTTTCAAGACCGGGGCGAACTCCTGTAAGAACAACAATTGCGACTTAGTGACCGATGTCCAGCATATACTTAAATTGTGGAGGGAACACTTTTACAACCTACTGAATGGCAGCAGCGCTGAAAGTAGTGAAGAAGACGAACCCGAGTCCCCAGTCGATGATGATGGAGTAGCTGTCGCATCGCCTTACTATGACGAGGTACGAACAGCGATTACGCGGCTGAAAAACAACAAAGTTGCTGGAGCTGACGGCCTCCCAGCCGAGCTATTCAAGTACGGCGGCGACTTTAATTTAAGTGTGCTCTGCCCAATCCACAAGAAAGGCGACCCCACCATACGCGCCAACTACCGCGGAATCAGCCTTCTAAGCATAGGTTATAAGGTCTTATCGAGTGTATTGTGCGAAAGACTGAAGCCCACCGTCAACGAGCTGATTGGACCTTATCAGTGTGGCTTTAGGCCTGGAAAATCCACCATAGATCAGGTATTCACAATACGCCAAATCTTGGAAAAGACCCGCGAGAATAGGATCGACACACACCATCTATTTGTCGATTTCAAAGCCGCTTTCGACAGCACGAAGAGAAGTTGCCTTTATGCCGCGATGTCTGAATTTGGTATCCCCGCGAAACTAATACGGCTGTGTAAAATGACGTTGAGCAATACCACCAGCTCCGTCAGAATAGGGAAGGACCTCTCCGAGCCGTTTGATACCAAACGAGGTTTCAGACAAGGGGACTCCCTTTCGTGTGATTTCTTTAATCTTATGTTGGAGAAGATAATAAGAGCCGCAGAACTGAACCGCTCAGGCACAATACTTTATAAGAGCGTACAATTGCTGGCGTATGCCGACGACATCGATATTATCGGTAAAAACAAGGGCTACGTCTGTTCTGCCTTCTCGGGATTGGATAGAGAAGCAAAGCGAATGGGTCTGGTGGTGAACGAGGACAAAACGAAGTATCTCCTGTCAGCACACAAACAGTCAGAGCATACGCGTCTTGGCACCCACGTCACTGTTGACAGTTACAAGTTTGAAAAAGTAGACGACTTCGTTTATTTGGGAACCAGCATTAACACCAATAATAATGTCAGCCTTGAAATCCAACGGAGAATCACTCTTGCCAACAAGTGCTACTTTGGGCTGAGTAGGCAATTGAGAAGTAAAGTCCTCTCTCGTCGTACAAAGATCACACTCTATAAGTCACTCATCATGCCTGTGCTGGTGTATGGCGCGGAGGCATGGACAATGAAAGCATCTGATGAGGCGGCTCTTGGAGTTTTCGAGAGAAAGATTCTGCGAAAGATTTACGACCTATCGCAGACGATTTAACGATGAGCTGTATGAGCTTTACAACGATATAGGCAAAGTGCAGCGAGTTAAATTTCAGCGGCTCCGCTAGCTTGGCCATGTCGTTCGAATGGACAGAAACGCTCCTGCTCTGAAAATATTCAACGCGGGCCGCGATACTGGTAACAGAGGAAGATGAAGGCCTCCTCTGCGTTGAAAAGACCAGGTAGAGAAGGACTTGGCTTCACTTGGCATTTCCAATTGCGTCAGTTAGCAAAGAAGAGAAATGACTAGTGTGCTGTTTTGGACTCGGTTAAAATCGCTTAGGCGGTTACAGCGCCAATAAAGAAGATGATATACGTTCCCACGACAGTCGGGTCTACGTAACCGGAACGACCCAGATTTATATCTGGCCAAGGACTGTCACTCCAGCAACACTCCCCAAAAAGTCTTTGGGGAATTTGTATGCTGCTACAACAACAACAAGATGATATACATGAAATAAAAATAGTACCATTCGAAGTGATGAAAACGGTGTGAATTGAAAGTAATTAGAGAAAACGTTTCATCTAATTGATAATTACTTTACTTTACATGAAATCATACCTGTGCCACTACACCACCACTTTTTATGTAGAATATTCCGCTTAATCTGAATATGAAGTCAAGGCATAATAAACTCTAAGGGCTGGTTTCTCCAACTCAACTTACTTTAGCCAATTTTTAGACTTAGTCAAGAACAAGCTGTGTAAAAAGTAGGCTAACCTTTTACTACAATTTTGAATCGCTATATTTCAGAAATGGTAATAATTAGGAACAAAAATGTTAGATCAGTTGTTATAGATAATTGTATGGTCTACACTTTACTCTCACCTATTTTTATGATAAACCTCACCATTTGGCTGGAAAAAGCGAAAACGCAATTCATGTGACCTTTGACCTTGAATACATTTTTTTTGCAGACGTGGGATCGATACGGACTTTTAACATTTCATTTATAATGGTGTTTGAAGCACTCGTACCAATTTTCAGCTTTATTCGAATTATTTTAAGCTTACCCCTATTTATTGAGCTAACTGGACTGGGCTAATAAAATATGAGGTGAAAGCCTTTTAAAAATTTATTCATGGAAGCTTAATATTATTGTCATCATTTTTTTTTTTAATATGGATCAATTAAATTTTTATCATAAATAATTTCGTCCGAGGTCGCGAGTTTGCCACGCATGTTAAAAATGCAGAAAATCTATGGGATTTGGCGTTGGGTTTTTCTGATTATAAAATATCTGATATTATAGCTGAAATAAATGTATAAGCGTCATCTGCCTACCTATTTCATGCTTAACCTTCAACATTTTACTGCTGCATTTCATTGGAGGTAAAAATGATACTAATTTTTTTATTTAACCCTCCACTTGGAATAGCCAGTGGTTAAACATTTATAATAATAATAATAATAATAATAATAATAATAATAATAATAATAGATTGGCGCTTACACATACGTTAGTGTTTGGCCGAGCTTCTCCTCCGATTTGTGGCGTGCGCCTTGATGTTGTCACACAAAGCGGAGGGACATACAGTTTTATGCCGAGTCCGAACGGCGATTGTGTTTTTATGAGAAGCTGTTTTTCATGGCAGAAATACACTCGGAGGTTTGCCATTGCCTGCCGAGGGACGACCGGTATTAAGAAAAAAACCTTTTTTCTATATTTTTTGCGATGTTGCTTTGACCAGGGTTTGAACCCAGGTGCTGCGGAGTGGAAGCGCGCACTGCTTACCACTACACCACAGCTGCCGACGGTTAAACATTTTTAACGTTCTATAATTTACATACAGAATTTTCGGCAGATATACACAGAACTGGCGGCCGCTGTGGTGTAGTGGTAAGCAGTTCGCGCTTCCACTCCTCAGGCCCTGGGTTCAAGCCCTGGTCAAAGCAATGCCAAAAAAAAAAATAAAGAACAAGTTTTTTTTTTTATTAACAGCGGCCCCCCTAGGCAGAAACCTCCGAGTGTATTTCTGTCGTGCAAAACAGCTTCTCATAAAAAATACAATCGCCGTTCGGAGTCGGTGTAAAACTGTAGGTTCCTCCCCTTTATGTGACAACCAGGGTTGCCACTTTGGTAGACAAAATTGGTAGAAAAAATTTGGGTTGGTAAAAGGGTAAATTTTTTCTCATTTTGGTAGATTTTTGTTGAACTTTTCGTTCCCGATTTCTTTTACGTAGTTATCTTTTTTTGTATATTGATATAAGGCGAACATATCGTGCTCCATTCAAAAATCATTTTACTGGAATCCCGAGGAGCTTTTGATTGCCTAAATATTTTAAATGATTACTTAAATACATATAAAGAAAAATTTACAGGTGTGCAATGACGCACTATGATTGTTCGCAAAAAAATCAAATCAACGCCATTACTGGAATCCCGAGGAGCTTTTGATTGCCTAAATATTTTAAATGATTATTTAAATACATATAAAGAAAAATTTACAGGTATGCAATGACGCACTATGATTGTTCGCAAAAAAATCAAATCAACGCCATTTTTTATCAATAGAAATTGTTAAATAAAAAAAAAAAAACACACAAAAGACTGGCGGCAAAAAATTAAAAAAAAAAATAACCGGCGGGAAGCACATTGTGAGCTATACTTAAGCATTATTTGCTTTAAAACTTGGTACCTTAAATTGCTCTAAAAATTCAGAGTAAAAAATTCGAAATTTGGAGGAAATTTTTTTNAAAAAAAAAAAACACACAAAAGACTGGCGGCAAAAAATTAAAAAAAAAATAACCGGCGGGAAGCACATTGTGAGCTATACTTAAGCATTATTTGCTTTAAAACTTGGTACCTTAAATTGCTCTAAAAATTCAGAGTAAAAAATTCGAAATTTGGAGGAAATTTTTTTAATTTTTCTAAATGTTGTATATAGTTTGAATCCTTAATTTTTATGGATTTACTTAAAGCAACAAAAAAATCTTTACTTGAAAAATTGAAAAACATTGCGAATAATAAAAACAAGTAAGAACGTCTAAGTTCGGGCGGAGCCGAACATTAAACACCCGGCGCAAGTATTAAATGTATGTTTTACAACTTTCCGAAAGCTACCGCTACATGGTAAGCCAGGGTGTATAAATTTTAAGTAATCTAACATCCTTAAATTTCGAAATATTGAAATTTAAAGCATTTCTGAAATTCACCGTTATATGAAAAGCGGCCGTAATTTTAGTCCGATTTCAACAATTTTCAACAGTTTGCTTTTATGTGGCAAGAACAATAACCGTACCGAGTTTGGTACAAATTGGTAGAACGGTTAACGAGATACATAACGTATCCTAACGTATTTCCTGGTAAAGAATTGGTGCAACCATCAATTTTAAATAAATTAGCTTTAATACTTACTGATTTATCGAGGATTTCGTATTTCTCGAAATTACCATTATATGGGATTTGGGCGTGGTTATTGTCCAATTTTAAAAATTTTCGGCCATTTGGTATACCGTACCAGGGTCAACAACTGTGCCAAGTTTGGAAGAAATTGGTGCAGCGGTCACCAAGATATACATATGTAACTATAAGTGGGCGTGGCTACGCCCACTTTCCAAAAATTCTTAATATTCTTATTTTTCGTCTAAAAGTTATTCTAAATGTCAATTTTGAGTGAATTATCTTCAGTAGTTACTAAAATATCGCAGTTTTCGTATTTGCTGAAAATAACCGTTATATGGGAGGTAGGCGTGGTTATTGTACGATTTCGCCCATTTTCAATACCATCCGCCCTACGTCCAAAAGAAGTGCATGTACCAAGTTTCGTTAAGATATCTCAATTTTTACTCGAGTCATCGAGTGCACAGACGGACGGACGGACGGACAGACAGTCACCGCTTAATCGATTTCTCTTTTCATTCTGATCATTTATGTATACATTTGTCTATATCTATCTCGATTCGTTTTGCCTGGTACAAACAACCGTTATGTAAACAAAGTTATAAAACCCTTGTGCACAAGTGCGCTCGGGTATAAAAATCACCAAGTGCTTTTTTGAGTCACTGTATTTGTCTATAATAACCTGAGTTGAAGTTTTTCAAATTATGAAGTTTCGTTGTTGCCTTTAGTTTCATCACTTCCGCTTTTGGTTGAAGGAAACTGTGAATATGCCAATAATATGACTCAAATACCGTATAATTAGTTAAATCAAAAGCTCCTTAAAAACAATTTTAATTCTTATTGAAATAACTAAAAAAAATAAAAAAAACAACAGTTTTAATTAAAATAATTAAAAAACAACGAAACTATTGTCTTTATTAAAATAACTAATAATAATAATAATTTGGTAGATTCTTCTCAAGTGGATGGTAAATATTTTTTTCGTCAGTGGCAACCCTGGTGACAACATCAAGGCGCACGCCACAAATAGGAGGAAAGCTCGGCCAAACACTATCGTATGTGTAAGCGCCATTCTATTATTATTATTATTATTATTATTCAATTACCGTTTGGCTCTTGTGCGAAACAGACAATTGAGTAGTCCACTTGCAAACAGCGTTATGTGATTTTATAATAGAACGCCATTAATTTGAAAAAACGACTACGACAACAAGTAACATTTAAATTGAATCTTTTTTTTTATTACCTAAAAATTTGGATAAATAAGAGCCTTATAAAGTTGTAGCATAACATAACATGACATAAGATAACATTAGCTGTCTATACGACTTAAAGCAGTTTTCTAAGTTCATCAGATGCATACTTTTGAAAGATTATAAATAAGTATGATAGCGACTTTTGGAAGAAGAGTTAAGATTTGATGCTATTTTTTCAGAATATAAAAAGATTTTGCACTGTGTTGTTACTGGACATGAAACTACTTTAAAAACTGGTACGCAATCCACCAAAAACTAAAAATCTAAAAAATTTTACATACTTTGCAAGTGGACTACTCAATTCGTTGACTACTTCTTCGTTTTAGACATCATTAAGAAAAGTACTCAATCAAGTGACAAAGTAAATAAACTATTTCATAAGTGACTCAATAACAAAGCAAAGTTGAAAAATGGGCGATCCGCCGGATCGGGGCAAAGCCAGTGATCAGCTTATATTCACAACTAATAGAAATAAAACACTACAAAATAACTCTAATGTGCCTAAGTACCTGTTAATGTCAAGAATTGATGACACTGAAAATCTCGCAAAGGTATCACCCCTCCTAATAAAAAAAGTTATTGACTCAGTGTGCGGCGGAGAAGTAGACTTGTGTAAAAAATTAAAAAACGGAAGCATCTTAATTAAAACCAAAACCTACGTTCAAGCAACAAAATTAATTACACTATCATCACTTTCACCCTCCATAAAAATTGAAGTTTCTGAGCACAATACCTTAAACAGTTCAAAAGGTGTTATTTTTTCAAGTGAGTTGAAAGGTAAACCAGAAGACATAATAAAAGACGAACTCAAAAATCAATATGTTAGTGAAGTGAGAAAAATAAAGAGAAAGATTGACGAAAACTTAGTTGAAACAGGTTTACTCATTATCACGTTCGATAACCCCATACTTCCAAACGACATACTTATTGGCTACGAAAAAGTAAAGATAAGACCATACATCCCACTTCCCCTCCGATGTATGAGATGCTTGAGATACGGCCACTCAAAAAAAATTAGCCAAACACTCAAATGTGCGTAAATTGTGCAAAAGTTTCTCACACTGACCCTAAAAAAACGAAAAGTGCACTGACACCACTGCCTGCAGCAGCTGCATTTACCACGGAATTGATAACGCCAACCACCTTGCACTGGACAAAAGGTGTCCAATATTTTGTAAAGAAAAAGAAATACAAGCCATCATAACGCTGGAAAAAGTGGATAGACGAAAAGCGATAACTACGTACGAAGACCGTCACCCACAAAAAATAACATATGCAAAAAAGACAGCAATAACACCAGCATCATACCCACCATCCTCCACAACTCACTCACCAATAACAACGAGATCAGCGGAAGTTAACATATCACAAACAACGAGCTCTAGCAACACCAACAAAAATCCACCACACTCACCAACAGTGTTGCCATTTTAGACGTTCCGGCTAGATTTAGCCGGTTGCGATAGCAAACAGCCGGAAAAATTTCGATTTAGCCGGCAGCCGATTTGTTAGCCGTTTTGCAGCAAAAAATTAGCCGTTTTTTAGCGGATTTTGCTATTGCCTTGTGTTGCCAGGGCCAAGGCACGCGATATCGCCTTACTACAAAGCGTAGTGATCCACCTGGGTACGCTTGCGTCCGGCTCAGCCTAGCTCGTCGGTTTGGGGTGGGTTTTCGCAGATCACCCGCGATGTTCAATATACCGCGCCAACAATAAAAAAAAATCGTACCCGCATGACCACAAGCCAATTAACAAATACCACCACCATAAATGAAGCCACGTCTGATCCTGATCACCCCCTTGCTGTCCCCATCCCCTCAAATCACCCCTATGTACCCGTCCCCGTCCTGTCCAGTCCCGCGGTTTGCCTCCATGAATTCGAGGCCGGCCTGTCCGCCCCTCCCATCCTTTGCTGATCATGGCCTTGGTGGATCAGCCCCTATCTCCGTACCATGTGCGAATGTTACCCCTCTACTTCATCATTCGTCCGTCCTTCCGCTGTCTATCTGTCCGCTGTGTCCACCATCCTAGGCCTAGCACATCACACACAATTCGTTTCTTCTTAACACTTTATTATAACTTCTTTATTTCACAAAGCTCACATGTTTTTTTTTTTTTTTCTTAAATTATGCCTTAGCTAAACTATGAAGAAAATAAAATTGATTCTGATTCAGCAGACTTGTTTGTGCCCGTGCTAGAGATAATGAATGTAAGTATATGTAAAGTTGCACGTTACTATGATTTTACTCTTATGGCATATACGGTCGCATTCGGCATGCGCAAGAGTGGTGCGGTTGCCAAACTCCCAATTCACGAATATTGCTCGCCAACCTATAACCCTTCTTCCTAAGGCGCCTATGGAATCAAGCTCATAGATGTAATTTACACATTCGCGATCTTACTTAACCTACACCTACCACTCTTCGATACCCTCCGCGCTGTATATATGTATACAATTCCTAGAGCCACAAAAAAATCTGCCTATTTGAATAAGCTGAATCAATACAGCTCGTTCTTACATCTACATACAATGGTTAATTATGTCTGCAGTATGCTAAAACCCCATGAAGATCTGTGGGCTGGAAAATTCAAATCTCGTTCCTTCTTTGCTGATCCATTTACTTATTTATTTTTCTTTATTTATTTTTATTTTTTTCGTTTGTAGTATTGTAATTCTGTTTCTACTGTTCGTTTTCTTTCTGGCTGCCTTGCCCGAAATAGTCCACCCGACGTCTATTTATATATATTTGTATATCGACAAGTAAATATGCAATACGCACCAGGTAGAGGGCATGCCCGAGACTTACATACATACATGCCCACGGTAACCCTTTGTAAACGTAGCCACGAATAAATAATACCGAATGCCTTCCGTGTAAGAATTCGAGTAGTCACGTTCTTCATGGACACAAATTCTTTCTCTGCCAAGGGATTTCGGCTTGCCCTCGTGGCAAATAAATTATGCTGTCTCAATCATGATAAAAATATAGTAAGGTAGAACCGCTGAGAGTCACATTTAAAATTCTTGACGTTTCCAAACAATTTAATTTTTAAATTTACTCACACACTCACACACACAATTTCATTTTCACTCTCAAGCAACAACAATTTCGAACAATTTCAATTTTTTATTTTCACTTTTATATGATTTTAAAATGTTGGCAAACTTCAAAAAAAAGCATGGCCGACAAATTGAGAGAACGGTTATACCTTGCTATATTTTTATCATGGTCTCAATTGTATTCTAATGTCTCCCAATCAATGAATTATTCGGTCGCTGCTAGGGATTCTTCACGGCTCCGTGCCACTTCCTATGCGAATATTAAATTTATTGAATCCTAAACCCCAACGGAATTTTTCATGTTGATTAATATTTCTCACTATTCTCCTCGGATTTATAAAAGCTTACCTGGATTATTCCAGATAGAAATCTTTACCAGGCGTCTTAACTCGCAGGAACAATAAGTAGAAAAAGTGGAAATTCAGAGGTTGGCTGCGATTTACCCTACCCCATGCTTAGGCTGCGTTCGGAAAGCAACTTCCTCCCAACACCAGAGCTGCATTTCTTTCTTTGCGGACAAGTTGCCGAACACATGGTCCGGCAACTTGCTCATCCACCATCGATCGCAACAGGGCGAGTTGATCGACAAGGTAAGACGTTCGATCGGCTCGAAGAAAGATGAGATGGCTTGTCGTGGCTTCTGATGTGATGGGGCACGAACCCACGTCCCTAATCTACACCTTTAAGTCTTTGGCGTGAAATATTCCTGTCGGCCTGCCTGCCATGTCGGCTAACTCGTAAAGACAATTCCCTACACGTCTAAGCACCACAGCTCTGTGAAATTTCGGCGCCAACTTGTCATTAAACCCCTGGGCCGCATTGCTTTGCCGAAAATTTTTGCGATAAACAATTTGTCCAACTGCGTAATTGATCGGTCTAGCGCGTGTGTTATACAATCTTTTCCCCTTGTCATACGCCTGCTTCAAGCTCTGAGTGATTTTGTCTCTCAAAAGTTTAAGCCGGAAATCTTTTGGAATCAACTCAATATTTGAGTCCCTTATCTCCCCTAGCTTTTTCATTAGGGCGTAGGACTCGCCGTGCTGAACCATGGTTTGGCCGAACACCGCTCGATACGGCTCTGTCTGAATCGCTTCGTGAACTGCGCTTCAAAGTGCGAACGCAGCTTTGGACACGCATGTGTCCCAGGTTCTCTGATCTTCTCCTTCAATGTATGCCCTTATGATTGCCAACAGCGATCTGTTGATTCTCTCCGAAGCGTTAGCGTGTGGCGAATATGCAGCCGTCCTAATATGCGTGACCCCGTAGCTAGCGAGGAAGTTTGCAAACGTCCCGGAAACAAACTGTCGGCCGTTATCGGAGTGAATAACCTCCGGCACCCCGAAGATATGGAATATGTCATTCTCCATGTAACGCACCACCTTCTTAGCTGTAGCATTTCTCATAGGTTTGAGGAAGAGGAACTTTGAAAAGTGATCCAGAGCGACGAAAACATAGCAATTTCCCTCCCGGGAGCGCAGAAGTCTATGTACAATCGCTGGAATGGTCTCTCTGTATCGATTCGGTTTGCCATGAGTGGCCGACTAACCGTATTCGCGGATTTGGTGGAATTACATATGTCGCACCTCCCTACGAATCGTTTGACTGCGGCAACCATCCCCGGCCAATAATATTTGCCTTGTAGTAGTCCTATGGTTTTCGCTACACCTCCATGCCCCGCCGATGACCCGCTATGCATTCGTTCTAGGAGGTCTACCGTAAGCTCTCCGGCACCCATACTTTCCAGACGAAATCTTCTGACTCTTCCCCTCTTCTAAAACCCGTTCTTTTTTTAATGATATTATCCCTTATCTGAACATCCGGTAACCTCCCTGCATTTTCGCCTACTGACTTCTTCAGCTTCAGGTAGCTCTCCGCCTTAAATTCGGGATCCTGCAGACTAATGTCGGTTTCGAGAGTGGCGATGAATATCAAATCCATGTTTACTCGACTGAGGGCGTCGGGCACAATGTTCTTCGCACCCTTGCGATGTGTGATGGTAAAATCGAAAGCTTGTAACTTGATGTTCCATCGTGCCAAACGTCCGGACAAGTCCTTTTGGCTCATGAGCCCCTTAAGGCTCATGTGGTCCGTGATTATCGTAAACGGAACACCATCGACGTAGGGACGAAATTTTTTTACGCTGACAACGGCCGCCAAACACTCGAGTTCCGTTATTGTATAGTTTTTCTGAGCTGCGTTTAACTTTTGTGACATGTATGAGACAGGACGCTCATTTCCCTCTTCGTCCAGCTGAAAGAGCACACCACCTATACCTCTTGTGGATGCGTCGCATTGAACGTAAAAGTGTTTTGAAAAGTCTGGATTCACAAGTACTTTCGGAGACGACAGATCGCTTTTCAGCTGCTCGAAAGCGGATACAGCTGCAGGTGGCATACAAAACTCCTTTTTCCCCTTCAGACAATCAGTTAAGGGAGCTGTGACCGTGGCAAAGTTGGGGATGAATCTCCTGTACCATCCAGTGAGACCGAGAAATCGACGAAGCTGTATGGTAGTCTTTGGAACCGGAAAGTCTAACATGGCCTGCACTTTTGACGGATCCATACGTAATTCCCCCTGACCGATGATAAATCCCAAGTACCGGACCTCCTTCTGACAGAACTTAGATTTTTGCAAGTTTATTGTCAGACCTGCTTTCGACAAACACTCTGAGACTTCTGAAAGGTGCACCAAATGGGTATAAAAGTCCGGTGAGCAGACGAGCAAGTCATCAATATACACAAACACGTTCTCTCTTAATCTTGACGGAAGGACCCGATCCATTAAACGGCTCAGTCTCTGGCTGGCGTTGCACAGCCCGAACGGCATAACCTTAAACTGGTACAGTGGTCGGCCAGGGACTGTGAATGCGGTTCTTTCACGCGACCGCTCCTCCAACGGGATCTGCCAGAAGGCATCCTTCAAATCTATCCCGGTTATGAAATACGTATCTCGCAGCCGACTCAAGATTCCTTCCACGTGCTGGGTGGGGTAAGCGTCCTTCTTGGTTCGCTCGTTTAGCTTGCGCATGCCCACATAGAGACGGTTCTTTCCGGGCTTCTGGACCAATACAATCGGTGAACTCCAGGAGCTATCACTTTCCTCTATTACGCCGAGACGCAGCATGCGGTCAATCTCCTCATACGCGCACTTCTGCTTTACTGGTGACATCGGGTAATAGCGTTGCTTCACCGGTATTGTCTCATCGTCCACTTCTATCACGTGCTCCATCAGGTGCGTCTTCCCCAAGCCCAGCTTCTCCGATGATGGAAATAGGGACTTTACACGCTTCAACCTCGACAATTGCCCCGGACTCAGATTTGCCATACCAGAATTATCCAAACTAATTTCCGAGATTTTCGTTGGCAAGAGGTCAATCGCCTCCCAGAAGTCTATACCCAAATAAAGGTCTTGCTTAAGACTCGGAACCAAGTACAGATATAAACTCGCCGTCTTTTCGCGCCATGATACCTGTACGTTCACCCTACCTATCACTGCTTGACCCTTTCCATCCGCCGTCTTCAAAACGTCGTCAACCAAGAGTATATCTTCCTTGTCCAGTCGTCCCATTGCGGCTCCCCCCAAGCAGCTGACTGACGCTCCGCTGTCCAATAAACCCCTTATTCGCACGCCGTCAATCAATACTTCTGTATAAGGCCTGCGATCAGTTTCGCTCCGGAGGATTGTTGAAGCAATGGCCCTCTTAACTTTCCATTGCCTTCTCTCGCAACTTAGCTATCTTTCTAATGTTTCTGTTTTTCTTGTCAGTATGTTTGCTCTTGGTTCGTTCTATTCCAAATATTCTTCTTCTAATTTCGTTGTATTGTCTTTCTCTTTCTTCCAAAGTCTCAGACGTGGGTTTATGCACAACTTGTGCGCATCGTTTTCTTTGAAGGATTGACATAGGCATTAATTTCTTTCCGGGAGTGCACTCTCCTGGCGAGCAATCCCGGACTTGTCGCCATGGAGGTGGTTTTCCTGCCTACACCTCTCACATATTACGAACTTTGCGGTCGCCTGATTATATTTGAAGCACGTAAATTCGTGAAACTGGGAGTCGCACTTCTCAGTTTTAATTTTGCCTTTATTCGCGAATTTCGAGTTCGCCGGATCTCCGGGCTATTTTTTTGGAGCCTCTTTGTGGAAATTGCTTCGTTCTCGCCTCTCTAGGGCTTCCAGTGCATTGTACTCCTCCGCTCCCGAAAGGTTCTCCTCATCTCCGAACCCAACCTCCGCGATGTGGCCTTTCTTCGAAGCGTTTGATTCATACTCCTCCAAGTGCTTTTCCGCCCGCCTGCATTCCATTTTCAACTTTGCCAGTGTATCGATCTGGCAACCAAAAATTAGGTTCTTTATCCTTGGCTTTAGATTCCTGCGCATCAGGTTGACTAGGATGCGTTCAGGCATCCTCGATTTCATAGTAAATGTCATGCCTCTCATGCTCGCGTAATAATCATCAAATGATTCCCGATAGCCCTGCTTCCTTTCGTTCATGGCTTGCCGTATTTCCTCATCACAGTCAGACTTGCGATAGTGCTCGAGAAGAGCCACGCGCAAAGCTTGAAAACCATTCTCTTCCTCTCCTTCATGCTCCTCCATATAGAGCCAGAACCATTCTTGGGCCGCGCCTTCCAGTAGCAGATGGAAACTAGCGTACAAATCATCCGACGAGATGTCATGTCGTTTCTGGAGAGTCTCTACCCTAAATAAGAATCTTTCAATCGGGATGGGTTTCGAGCCACCATCAAATANCCTTCCAGTAGCAGATGGAAACTAGCGTACAAATCATCCGACGAGATGTCATGTCGTTTCTGGAGAGTCTCTACCCTAAATAAGAATCTTTCAATCGGGATGGATTTCGAGCCACCATCAAATATTAGCCCCCAATCCCGAATGGTCTTAAACTTTGACTTGTCCTTGTCCACACGAAAACGTTTACCTTGTGCGGAGGGAGTAAACCACCTGCGGCGTGTCTGCATTTGTGGCTCGTCCGAAGAAAGTCCGTCGTCTCCCCCCGTCTTGTCAACGATGCTCTCCACCGAACGCGCACTCGCTATTGGAAGCTGCTCATCAGCTTCAGCAGCGGTCGTGCTGTTCTGGCGACCGTTTTCCACGTCGGAAATTCGTTCCCCCAAGTTCTTCATATCTCTTCGTACAGTATTCATGGCTTCGCGAATTGCTTCTGTCGTAGTGCGACTGACATCCATCTGATATTGGAAGAACATTATCTTGAACTTCTGCAGCAACTCCCCACTAACTTTGTCTATTAAGCTTGCCTCCGGAGAAGCAATGTCTCCTACTGTAATCAGCCGTTTGCCCGTGCGCTCAGCGTTCTCTGCTTGTCCAGTTACCATCGAAATTGGGCTTTCATTCCTCCTTTGACTCAATTGCTCTACCACCGCAGTATCTTCCACCGACTTTGCTGCCCCAATTCCCTTATCTACGGACCCAGTACCCTCACTACGTAACCCTGTCTTTTTAACACCCTTTTTGGTCATATTTATTTTTATAAGAAACAGAATAACATCGAAAAATATATGTATGTATCAATGCTGAGTCAAATTACACTATTCGTGTGATATAATGTGAGTTTTCTCAAGTGTATACATGTGTGTGTGTGATGAACTAAACTTTGGATGACATGACTTTGTGATGTGAACCTTCCGTCCGTTTAAGTCGTATGCGTAACGTACATAGCACCCCCATGCCATACTGCACTCTAAATCAAATGGAATTGAACCTCTTCCACTTGTAGTAGCAGTGCAACAATCTCTGATTAATGAAATTAACTGAGGCTACCTCATACACCTCCAACGAAACCCCCTGAGGCATAGCAGTCACCTCACAACTTCACACCTTTGCCTAGGAAGTTACCTCATAAAATTCAGATAGAAATTAAGAATTAGTAGCCACCTCCTACTCCATAAATGTTTTACCCTAACCACATATTACACGGCTTTATGTCGCCAAGTAAGTTGGCAAAGATAAGCCCTACCCCCCTACAACGTCGTCAATCCAGGATAAGACGCGTTTGATAAAAAAAATATATATATATATATAGACGATAAAAAAACAATGTTTAGTGGAAGCCACCTTTACGGGCCCCACGTTGGGCGCCATTTCTATTGTTGCCAGGGCCAAGGCGCGCGATGTCGCCTTACTACAAAGCGTAGTGATCCACCTGGGTACGCTTGCGTCCGGCTCAGCCTAGCTCGTCGGTTTGGGGTGGGTTTTCGCAGATCACCCGCGATGTTCAATATACCGCGCCAACAATAAAAAAAAATCGTACCCGCATGGCCACAAGCCACGCCTTGGCCCTGGCAACAATAGAAATGGCGCCCAACGTGGGGCCCGTAAAGGTGGCTTCCACTAAACATTGTTTTTTTATCGTCTATATATATATATATATTTTTTTTATCAAACGCGTCTTATCCTGGATTGACGGACGCTGTAGGGGGGTAGGGCTTATCTTTGCCAACTTACTTGGCGATATAAAGCCGTGTAATATGTGGTTAGGATAAAACATTTATGGAGTAGGAGGTGGCTACTAATTTTTAATTTCTATCTGAATTTTATGAGGTAACTTCCTAGGCAAAGGTGTGAAGTTGTGAGGTGACTGCTATGCCTCAGGTGGTTTCGTTGGAGGTGTATGAGGTAGCCTCAGTTAATTTCATTAATCAGAGATTGTTGCGCTGCTACTGCAAATGGAAGAGGTTCAATTCCGTTTGATTTAGAGTGCAGTATGGCAAGGGGGTGCTATGTACGTTACGCATACGACTTAAACGGACGGAAGGTTCACACCACAAAGTCATGTCATCCAAAGTTTAGTTCATCACACACACACATGTATACACTTAAGAAAACTCACATTATATCACGCGCATAGAGTAATTTGACTCAGCATTGATACATACGTATATTTTTCTATGTTATTCTGTTTCTTATAAAAATAAATATGACCAAAAAGGGTGTTAAAAAGACAGGGTTACGTAGTGAGGGTACTGGGTCCGTTGATAAGGGAATTGCGGCAGCAAAGTCGGTGGAAGATATTGCGGTGGTAGAGCAATTGAGTCAAAGGAGGAATGAAAGCCCAACTTCGATGGTAACTGGACAAGCAGAGACCGCTTCGCGCACGGGTCAACGGCTGATTACAGTAGGAGACATTGCTTCTCCGGAGGCAAGCTTAATAGACAAAGTTAGTGGGGAGTTGCTGCAGAAGTTCGAGATGATGTTCTTCCAATATCAGATGGATGTCAATCGCACTACGACAGAAGCAATTCGCGAAGCCATGAATACTGTACGAAGAGATATGAAGAACTTGGGGGAACGAATTTCCGACGTGGAAAACAGTCGCCAGAACAGCACGACCGCTGCAGAAGCGGGTGAGCAGCTTCCAATAGCGAGTGCACGTTCGGTGGAGAGCATCGTTGACAAGACGGGTGGAGACGACGGACTTTCTTCGGACGAGCCACAAATGCAGACACGCCGCAGGTTGTTTACTCCCTCCGCACAAGGTAAACGTTTTCGTGTGGACAAGGACAAGTCAAAGTTTAAGACCATTCGGGATTGGGGGCTAAAATTTGATGGTGGCTCGAAATCCATCCCGATTGAAAGATTCTTATTTAGGGTAGAGACTCTCCAGAAACGACATGACATCTCGTCGGATGATTTGTACGCTAGTTTCCATCTGCTACTGGAAGGCGCGGCCCAAGAATGGTTCTGGCTCTATATGGAGGAGCATGAAGGAGAGGAAGAGAATGGTTTTCAAGGTTTGCGCGTGGCTCTTCTCGAGCACTATCGCAAGTCTGACTGTGATGAGGAAATACGGCAGGCCATGAACGAAAGGAAGCAGGGCTA
>NW_016158111.1:80404-83127 GCF_001687245.7 Rhagoletis zephyria | reverse complement strand
CGCGATATCGCCTTACTACAAAGCGTAGTGATCCACCTGGGTACGCTTGCGTCCGGCTCAGCCTAGCTCGTCGGTTTGGGGTGGGTTTTCGCAGATCACCCGCGATGTTCAATATACCGCGCCAACAATAAAAAAAAATCGTACCCGCATGGCCACAAGCCAGTTAACAAATAACACCACCATAAATGAAGCCACGCCTGATCCTGATCACCCCCTTGCTGTCCCCATCCCCTCAAGTCACCCCTATGTACCCGTCCCCGTCCTGTCCAGTCCCGCGGTTTGCCTCCATGAATTCGAGGCCGGCCTGTCCGCCCCTCCAATCCTTTGCTGATCATGGCCTTGGTGGATCAGCCCCTATCTCCGTACCATGTGCGAATGTTACCCCTCTACTTCATCTTTCGTCCGTCCTTCCGCTGTCTATCTGTCCGCTGTGTCCACCATCCTAGGCCTAGCACATCACACACAATTCGTTTCTTCTTAACACTTCATTATAACTTCTTTATTTCACAAAGCTCACATGTTTTTTTTTTTTCTTTTGTCGTAAATTATGCCTTAGCTAAACTATGAAGCAAATAAAATTGATTCTGATTCACCAGACTTGTTTGTGCCCGTGCTAGAGATAATGAATGTAAGTATATGTAAAGTTGCACGTTACTATGATTTTACTCTTATGACCAGGGAACGGATTTTTAAGACCTAAAAACCTATACAAAAGGCAAAATAAAATACCGAAAAAGGCAGGAAAAGGCACTAGGTTTTGTGAAAAAGGCATAATAAAATAGCGAAAAGGCAGGAAAAGGCAAAAAAAAGGTATTGCAAAAAAAGCAAAATAAGGCACTAAAAAAAGACAGAAAATACGAAGCACAATCAAAAAATATATTTTTTTTACAAATGTTTATATTACAAGTAAAAAGAGAAAAACTATGAACTAGTTTCATTATATGAAAAATTTGTACTTTGAATCTTTGACTATTTTATCCTTTCGAGTTTCTAACTCATAAAACTATAATCTGTATAGTTGTAGTAACATTGAACCACAAGATGCATTTTGAAGTTTTCTGGCAGCATTTTCCTCCGATTTTCGCGAAGAAAAGCCTTGAATGTACTAAATATGCGCTCGACGTAAGGTGATACAAGTGGAGCCCAATTTAAATATGGAACGTTTGAAACGTTCATATTATCAGGAATAAGGGCGTTTTCCTCGCCCTTTACAATTTTATCCACACCCCTTATTGTCTCTAAGCCTACGTTAGCTGAGAAAACGGCTTTGAATTTTTCCAACACCAGTTTGGCAAGAGGTCCCTGCGCTTCTATAAGCCGCATGGGCATGTGTATATTTTTTAATCTTAAAAAAAAAATGTAAATGCTATAATCACTTTTTTAAAGGTAAAAAGGGCAAAAAAAGGCAAAATCGTGGACATTCTTAATCGAATATACTCTATCTCTTTAGCAAAAAAAAGGCAATTTCCATAAAATCCGTTCCCTGCTTATGACATATACGGTCGCATTCGGCATGCGCAAGAATGGTGCGGTTGCCAAACTCCCAATTCACGGATATTGCTCGCCAACCTATAACCCTTCCTCCTAAGGCGCCTATGGAATCAAGCTCATAGATGTAATTTACACATTCGCGATCTTACTTAACTTACACCTACCACTCTTCGATACCCTCCGCGCTGTATATATGTATACAATTCCTAGAGCCACAAAAAAATCTGCTTATTTGAATAAGCTGAATCAATACAGCACATTCTTACATCTACATACAATGGTTAATTATGTCTGCAGTATGCTAAAACCCCATGAAGATCTGTGGGCTGGAAAATTCAAATCTCGTTCCTTCTTTGCTAATCCATTTACTTATTTATTTTTTTTTTTCTTTTGTAGTATTGTAATTCTGTTTCTACTGTTCGTTTTCCTTCTGGGTGCCTTGCCCGAAATAGTCCACCCGACGTCCATTATATATATATTTGTATATCGACCAGTAAATATGCAATACGCACCAGGTAGAGGGCATGCCCGAGACTTACATACATACATGCCCACGATAACCCTTTGTAAACGTAGCCACGAATAAATAATACCTGTAGAGTTTTTTCATATGTTTATATATCAATCTGGCAACCCAACTGCAGACATAGTATGTAATGTATAAGAACCTAGTTTCTCTTTATGTAAATGATTCACATGTTACTTCAATAAATATCGTCCTATCGAACGGTCGTGTTTTCTCTTCCATTGTTCGTATATGCTCACAAGGGTTATGGGCCCAGAGCAGGTAGTTAACACGTGTTTCGTTGGTCTAAAGTATTTATTCAATTCGTCGGTCAATAGAATTGTTTAAATCGTTTGTCGATTGTAATATTTGTTTAAAAAATTTTTTTTAAAAATCGTTGGTCGGTTGGAAAATAATAAAATGAGTAACTCGATAGCGCAAATCGAAAAACTAAATAATGAAAACTACGCGACGTGGTCAGTCACAATGAAAAGTCTTCTTATAACACAAGACTATTGGGATGTTGTAGTTCAGACATGTCCAGCTTCAGCATCAGCAGAAACTCGAGCTGCATGGGCAAAGGCTGACCAGAAAGCACTAGCGATGATAACTTTGTGCGTTAAACCATCAGAGCTAATTCACGTCAAAAAATGCACCACTGCGATGGGTGCATGGCATAAATTGAGCGACTTGTACAAAGCCAGTGGACCTGCGCGTAAAGTCAACA
>NW_016158111.1:77859-80379 GCF_001687245.7 Rhagoletis zephyria | reverse complement strand
TTTTTTTTTTTTTTTTTTTTTTTTTAGTACTGTAATTCTGTTTCTACTGTTCGTTTTCCTTTTGGGTGCCTAGCCCGAAATAGTCCACCCGACGTCTAATTATATATATTTGTATATCGACAAGTAAATATGCAATACGCACCAGGTAGAGGGCATGCCCGAGACTTACATACATACATGCCCACGGTAACCCTTTGTAAACGTAGCCACGAATAAATAATACCGAATGCCTTCCGTGTAAGAATTCGAGTAGTCACGTTCTTCATGGAAACAAATTCTTTCTCTGCCAAGGGATTTCGGCTTGCCCTCGTGGCAAATAAATTATGCTGTCTCAATTGTATTCTAATGTCTCCCAATCAATGAATTATTCGGACGCTGCTAGGGATTCTTCACGGCTCCGTGCACTTCCTATGCGAATATTAAGTTTGTTGATTGAACAATAAGTAGAAAGAGTGGAAATTCAGAGGTTGGCTGCGATTTACCCTACCCCATGCTTAGGCTGAGTTCGGAAAGCAACTTCCTCCCAACACCAGAGCTGCATTTCTTTCTTTCCGGACAGGTTGCCGAACACATGGTCCGGCAACTTGCTCATCCACCATCGATCGCAACACTTGTTTTCTTAAGTTTCAAATATGAATATACATATGTTTCCATTTTTGACTAAGCGACTCAAAATCTGTTAGAAAAGGCTACTAGCCTTATCGTGGAGAAAATTTTCATGTCAGGCAGCGTTGTATGAAATTAGGCCCATTTCGCTTATTTTTATTTTAAACGAAGAAGGGATTTTCTTCATAAAATGTTTGTTATAAATGTCTTAATTTCAAGTGTGAATTTTTATTCGCAAACTTAGAAAATAAGAAATTATTTCACTGTTAAGACACTTAAGATGCGTTTGTGTTTGGATGTAGTGCCAACAAATAGAATAGATATTATATGTAGATATTGTCTTCCCAGATAGCGCATATTCAATTCTGTCTAAATTACAAAACATCATTTTTGCCCACTCCCAAATTTTTTCCGGCTCGAATTTGTAACTTCTCTCCAAGAAATAGTCTTTTTACTCGTGATTTATTTAAACAAAACATGTAAAATTTAGTTGAAACATTTTAGCCGGTTTTATTTGCCAATTTAGTCGGTTGGTCCAAAGAGTTCTGGCAACACTGCTCACCAAACCTACCACATAATCCGCAATCACCACATACTTCGGCTGCTAAACAACGAGAGCAAATTGACTACTCAGATGTTTTGCTGAACAGCAACACTATACCGGGAAATACCATACAACAAATTGTAAAAGAAAACAAAATCAGAATTTTACCAAAAAATATAACTAATAGAACAAATACGAGTTAAAAAAGTTGTATGAGACAAAAAAAAAATGCCAAACTCAGGGCAAGCCCTACTTCCTTAGATACAAAGAAGATTCTGAATCGATGTCGACAGATTAAATAACAAATACGCTATATATACACTCATACCCAAACTCACTCACATAAGTTTTATATAAATAAGTATATATAAACATATAGTATATAACTACATATTATAATTTTCTCTGACATGACAATACAAATACTCCAATGGAATATGAACGGCTATACAAATGACTACAATGAATTGTTAATACTACTAAATACATACATACAAACCACAAATTATATCTATACAAGAAAGCCACATCCCTTCAAACTTTCACAATATTCCTATCCCTAACAATTTTTCACTGTATTCGTTCAACTCAAATCTACCATACGGTGGAGTAGCCCTACTTTCACATAATTCCATTCAACACGAAATAGTACCAACACGAAAAGACTTTGATAACGTAACCGTGGAAATTTATTCTATAAGAAAATTTAAAATTACATCAGCATACATCCCTCCCACCTCCAACTTTCAGACTCACAGCTTAGAAAATGTATTTAACCAAACAAACGACTCACACATTATTACAGGTGACTTTAACAGATGGCACCAAAACTGGGGCTCACATAAAAATAACCGGAAGGGTAACATACTAGCAAACTTCATCAACCAATCCAACTATAAGCCCTGTTCGCGTACGCACTATCCAGTAAATCCAGTACTAATTTTACTGGTTTTTTACTGGATGTCGTTTTCGTACGCAAAAACTTGCAAGAAACTAGCAAAAGAGGGGAAATTGAGAGAGCCAAAATGACAGCTGAACTTGCAAGTTTTACTGGATTTTTACTGGATAAATTTTTACTAGCAACTATTTGCAAGTAAGAAAAACAACTGATGGCATGATGCTTAATGTAATTCACATTAACAAACTAATTGTTTGTGGTGTTTTTAGAGTTGCAATTGACAAAATAAACCCATTTAAATATATAATAAGATGGAAAATACTAGTTTTCTAAGAAAATTGCATCGCAAAATAACAAATAAATCAGCTGTTCATAAAACTAGCAACTGGTTTTGCGTTTTCGTACTTTCTTGCATATTTCACTCATTGGGAGTAAATATTGACTTACTCTCCGAAATTTGGTTACTGGCAAG
>NW_016158111.1:68031-77839 GCF_001687245.7 Rhagoletis zephyria | reverse complement strand
ATTTTTTTTTCTCAATTCTTATAAATTTTCTAGAAAGTTTGAGACTTCAACTCACATGTCTTTTGTTATAGAATTAACTATATTTATATAAAAAAATTAAATTAAGTAAGGAAAGAAAAAAATTTTCAAAACCTGTCAATACATTTTACTACTATTTTCCTGAGCGCAGCTGTACATACATACGTAATACCATTGATTTGTTTTAAAGTAATGAATTTTTGTATATTTTGCTTTGCTGCCTCTATGCTTAAGTGCACATTTAAGATACCTACCCCAAAATGCGCATCAGAGACATTATTTTTAAAATTTATAAGGAAACTGCTCCGATAGATGCATTCAACATACCAGCACATTGGCGATACCTGCCTTAAAAATTGTGCGCTAGTATCAATTATCAGTGAAAGTATTACATTTACCTGCACTGGCCCTATTTTGCTCATCTCGCAGAACAACGAAAATGGCTATCAATTTATGTAGTTATATAGATAATTACATAGCAATCGGTAAAAATTTCGCTTGCAGTAATTTCTACATGGTAAGTGCTCCGTCAATATTTGGTTTCATAGGGATTCGGATACCTTCCTCATTTAAGTAGTAAAGAAAATTCGCTTAAGTGCCTTTTTCGGTTACAAGTTTTTCGTGCAAAGAAGGATGTGCAGCTAAGCAAAATATACTGTATACGTATTTAAAAGTCGATTAGTTATNCTTTCGTTTCTTGCGATTTATTTAAATAAAGCATGTGAATTTTCACTAAAACATTTTAGCCGTTTTTTGCCAGAGTCTATGTGAAATTTCACTAAAACATTTTAGCCGTTTTAGCCGCTTTTTTTGCCAATCTTTAGCCGGTCGGCCCAAAAAGTTCTGGCAACACTGNAAAGAAAATTCGCTTAAGTGCCTTTTTCGGTTACAAGTTTTTCGTGCAAAGAAGGATGTGCAGCTAAGCAAAATATACTGTATACGTATTTAAAAGTCGATTAGTTATTTTTTTTTAATTAATGCGCTGTTATTTGTTTGTTATATTGTTAATAATAAAAAATACGCTTTNCTTTCTACACACAACACGTTCACTCACCTCGATTTGACTTTCTGCTCTCCTGACCTCGCCACACATGCGGAATGGAAGATTTCAGACGACCTAAACGGAAGCGGCCACTATCTGATTGTCATTTCCTTATTTCCGAGCGGAAATCACTCGGAAATACCCTTTAAACTAGGGTGCCCAGATGCGCTGATTTAATCAGTACATGCGCTAATTTTTTTCTATTGTACTGATTTTTAAGAGCAAAGTCTACTGATTTTTTGAGTTTGTACTGATTTTTACATTTAATACTTTTGTAAATTGGTGTAATTGACATTCACTTGAGGTTTACATGTTCAAAACAGTGGTTTTTGACAACTCATATGTGTGAGCAGATTGAAAGCATTAAATAAATTTAAACCATTATTAAAAAGGTGTCAGCTTGCAATTGTTTCGTTTCCTAGGATTTCGCAAAATAACAAACTGTTTGGATTCAACCCAACCCAACTTCACGATTTGCAGGTTTTACAGGATTTACAGGAAAAGCTGGTTTCGCCATTAATAAATCNGATAAATCGGCTGTCAGTATTTCAAACTTAAGACGACTACTGCTACGGTGCAATGTAAGTTCTAAAAATTTGGAAAAGGTGCACACTACCGACTCTTGGATATGATATATGTAGCTTTACTTTGATGTTCGACCAAATGTAATTTTACTTGTACATACACATTTAACACTATAAAATTTCATTCGTACTCGAAAATTCGTTTTCCGATAATTCGGTAATATACCTTTTAGTCAACATTTTAATGTGAATGTTGTATTTCATAAGCACACCAACTAAATATGTTTTAAATTTGTATCTTAAAATATGCAAACGATTCTGACTCGAGCTCGTCTTCTACTGAAACTAAATGGGCTACGATTTTTTTTTCTCAATTCTTATAAATTTTCTAGAAAGTTTGAGACTTCAACTCACATGTCTTTTGTTATAGAATTAACTATATTTATATAAAAAAATTAAATTAAGTAAGGAAAGAAAAAAATTTTCAAAACCTGTCAATACATTTTACTACTATTTTCCTGAGCGCAGCTGTACATACATACGTAATACCATTGATTTGTTTTAAAGTAATGAATTTTTGTATATTTTGCTTTGCTGCCTCTATGCTTAAGTGCACATTTAAGATACCTACCCCAAAATGCGCATCAGAGACATTATTTTTAAAATTTATAAGGAAACTGCTCCGATAGATGCATTCAACATACCAGCACATTGGCGATACCTGCCTTAAAAATTGTGCGACTAGTATCAATTATCAGTGAAAGTATTACATTTACCTGCACTGGCCCTATTTTGCTCATCTCGCAGAACAACGAAAATGGCTATCAATTTATGTAGTTATATAGATAATTACATAGCAATCGGTAAAAATTTCGCTTGCAGTAATTTCTACATGGTAAGTGCTCCGTCAATATTTGGTTTCATAGGGATTCGGATACCTTCCTCATTTAAGTAGTAAAGAAAATTCGCTTAAGTGCCTTTTTCGGTTACAAGTTTTTCGTGCAAAGAAGGATGTGCAGCTAAGCAAAATATACTGTATACGTATTTAAAAGTCGATTAGTTATTTTTTTTTAATTAATGCGCTGTTATTTGTTTGTTATATTGTTAATAATAAAAAATACGCTTTAAAATTAGCTGATTTTTATGGCTTTGTACTGATTTTTGATCCCAACTGTACTGATTATGTCCCTATAATATCTGGCCACCCTACTTTAATCCCAAATTCCAAGTCAATCGTGCAAATTGGTCACTATTCGAAAGAAGATGTACTCACTATGAGTCAATCAGACCTGTCAGCCACAATATAAACTCTGAAGCTTCANAAGACGACTACTGCTACGGTGCAATGTAAGTTCTAAAAATTTGGAAAAGGTGCACACTACCGACTCTTGGATATGATATATGTAGCTTTACTTTGATGTTCGACCAAATGTAATTTTACTTGTACATACACATTTAACACTATAAAATTTCATTCGTACTCGAAAATTCGTTTTCCGATAATTCGGTAATATACCTTTTAGTCAACATTTTAATGTGAATGTTGTATTTCATAAGCACACCAACTAAATATGTTTTAAATTTGTATCTTAAAATATGCAAACGATTCTGACTCGAGCTCGTCTTCTACTGAAACTAAATGGGCTACGATTTTTTTTTCTCAATTCTTATAAATTTTCTAGAAAGTTTGAGACTTCAACTCACATGTCTTTTGTTATAGAATTAACTATATTTATATAAAAAAATTAAATTAAGTAAGGAAAGAAAAAAATTTTCAAAACCTGTCAATACATTTTACTACTATTTTCCTGAGCGCAGCTGTACATACATACGTAATACCATTGATTTGTTTTAAAGTAATGAATTTTTGTATATTTTGCTTTGCTGCCTCTATGCTTAAGTGCACATTTAAGATACCTACCCCAAAATGCGCATCAGAGACATTATTTTTAAAATTTATAAGGAAACTGCTCCGATAGATGCATTCAACATACCAGCACATTGGCGATACCTGCCTTAAAAATTGTGCGACTAGTATCAATTATCAGTGAAAGTATTACATTTACCTGCACTGGCCCTATTTTGCTCATCTCGCAGAACAACGAAAATGGCTATCAATTTATGTAGTTATATAGATAATTACATAGCAATCGGTAAAAATTTCGCTTGCAGTAATTTCTACATGGTAAGTGCTCCGTCAATATTTGGTTTCATAGGGATTCGGATACCTTCCTCATTTAAGTAGTAAAGAAAATTCGCTTAAGTGCCTTTTTCGGTTACAAGTTTTTCGTGCAAAGAAGGATGTGCAGCTAAGCAAAATATACTGTATACGTATTTAAAAGTCGATTAGTTATTTTTTTTTAATTAATGCGCTGTTATTTGTTTGTTATATTGTTAATAATAAAAAATACGCTTTAAAATTAGCTGATTTTTATGGCTTTGTACTGATTTTTGATCCCAACTGTACTGATTATGTCCCTATAATATCTGGCCACCCTACTTTAATCCCAAATTCCAAGTCAATCGTGCAAATTGGTCACTATTCGAAAGAAGATGTACTCACTATGAGTCAATCAGACCTGTCAGCCACAATATAAACTCTGAAGCTTCAAACCTCAAAAAAATTTTACTACAATCGGCGAATGAATCAATCCCTCAAACACAATTACACAGAAAATTAAAAACAGTTCCTTGGTGGAATAGCCATCTCACTAACCTAAAAGCAGAAAAAATAGACTATTCAATATATTTAGGAGAAATATGACTCAGGAAAATCTCCTCAACTATAAGAAGGCGAATTCCCAATTAAAACGTGAAATTAAAACAGTCAAACAACAATCCATACAGAAATTGACTGAAGAAATTAACCATAATACACCCACAAAAACCATTTGGACAAACATAAGACGATTCTGCGGGTACAAGTTATCTTATGGAATTCACTGCCTACAATCGCACAAAAATCCAAATCAGGTGTATACAATCCCTAAGGACATTGCCAATGAGCTTGCTACATTCTGGAGTGAAAACGCTTCAGATCAGAAATTCCCTATCTGCTTTCAAACCACAAAGAGATCAACATTAGAAGGCCCAATCCACTTGAAGCCTTCCAAGGAATCTGTATGTATAGAACAAGATATAAATTACATAGAATTGACATCGGCACTCAGAAAATTGAAAGGGAAAACACCAGGCATAGAAAGAATTTCGTATCCATTGATCCTAAATTCTTCTGAATCATTCAAAAAACGCCTAGTAATGTTTTATGACTCCACTTTTCAAAGCTAGATCCCACAATCTTTTAAATGTAATTTAATTATACCGCTTCCGAAACCCAAATCACAGAAAACCGTCCCTAATTCGTACACAGAAAGAAATGGCCTCAGTAAAATCAACAATTTCATACTGTTGCCCTTAAATTGACAAAATTTTGTCAAACTGATCAAAATTTTGTTACTTTATCTGAATTTTCTGTTAAAGCAACTGCATTCCTTTGTTGATTGAACAGTATTAGATCTGTTTATCTTTAATTGACAAAATTCGGTTGAGCTGACCGAGTTCTGGTTGATCAAACTAAATTTTCTGTTAAAACAACAGACTCGTTCAGTAATTTCAACCGCAAAGGAGCTGTCATTTTTAAATTATTGCATCAGCCAACATCAAAGAGAGCTTCGCGCTCACGGCGCTCAGTGATTTGCAGAACTTATTACCGCTTCTCTCACTAGTGTGACCAGGCAGACTTTTTGCAGCTAGATCTACTTTTTTTAATTAAATTTAGCTGAAATGGGCAAATGGGAAGTGGGAAATTTTTTATATATTTGCCACTAGATACATATAATGTGATTTGGTACAGCCGATTTATAAGTAAAGTGGTAAGCTAATAATTAGTTTGATAACCAATTCATTATTGCACATGTTTTTGGCTTTAAAAATATGCTTGCATTCATGTATGAAAACTTAAATAGAATTTTTTATATATTTCGAAACTGGTCATACCGACTTTCATGCTGTCGTTTCGTGTACGTACATATGTACGTATAAACTAGACGACGTTGGTACAGTGTTCAGAGCATACTACGATTGAAGTGCTTCGAATTCAGGTTTCTACTTCGAAATTATTGCAATCTGCTGCACACTTTCGTAGTTTTTCGAAACAAATACGTTTTAATTATTTAAAAAGAGGTTCCCGAACACGTATGTATGCTCTCCTGTAGCAGGAGTATTAATTAACACAATTAAAAAAGTTATATTAAAGTAAACAACTCTACTGCTAATATAGTCTTTTTACTACGATTTTTGTTTTTTACTGCGAAATGAAAATATATGCACTCCGAACACTACACAAATGTTGCTCGCAGCGACGCCTTGAACTAGGTTGTGCTTATTACATATCTGTATTTAGTAGTATTTTACTACCTTCAGAATATTTATACTACTTATCTACTCCTATCTACATTATACTACTATTGAAAATATCGATAACCAAACTGGTATTAAAAATTTGATATTATAAAGCAATTACAACCAATGTGGCAGTTTATAAGAAAATATATATATGTATATGTATGTACCAACCAACAGTCTTCTTAATGGTCAATAATTACACTTGACCAGTTTCTTACGTAATTGAGAAAATATCATCGAAATATTAACACTTTTCTCTAAACCCAAAGTTTTAAAATTATTTGAAACACGTTCATTCATTTATTATAACAATTTATAAAAAAAACTAGAATATACATATATGCGTTTTGTTATGGAACTCCTCATATTGCTACGCTCTTTTTTTATTATATTATTAAACGCGTGAGATACTTCTTTATTAGATATCTTCATGAGTTTCAATAACATTAATGGGTTAGTTATTTAAAAAAAAAAGTAGTTGATACAAGTTTTGCTACTATGTAAATGAAAAACTACTATTGCTTATATAAAAGTACTACCCTTCGATAAACTCAGACGGCAGCACTGCTTGGATCAACAATTCACATTTACAATTTCGTGAGTAAAGGTTGTGCGGAAGAGTTAATTTCAGAAATATTAGCAATTGAAAAGTGAATATTAGTGAAATTAAGTAAGTAATTTGTGACAATAACAAAAAGTTATAATATAAAAATCAAGTGAAGTTATTAAAGCGAGTGATTTATTGTGAAATTGTTATTGCGAAGCAAACACCGCATTGGCTTCATTAGACGCTAAAAAGCCGTTATGCGAAGCCGTCTACATATGTACATACATACATATTTACGCTTTGTAATAGTAGCTTAGGGCTGCCAGATATCTCTGTTACCAAACCGGGACACTTCAGGGGATGTAGTAACAAAACAACTTATCACGACTAAAGCACAGAGAATTGGTCACAATTTTTTTTATTCTTTATAAAAAAAATTGTACTAAATACATCAAAAAACATAAAAATAAAATTTCGAAACTTTGTGCAAAACTCAAGATATTCAATAAATTTGCATACAAATTTGCAAATTTTTAATTAGAGTTTTTGTAAATATTTTAAAAATTAAGTTTTGCAGCCTATTAAGTTTTAGTTGATTTTTGGTATTGTTGTTACTGAGAGTTTCTTCCATACAAACTATGTTCGACAATTCTTTTTATATGGAAGACACTGTCAGCAAAAAAATGGCTAAAATTCAACGAAATTTGCTGGCAACTTCAGACTTGCACTTTATTAATTAGTACAAAAGGTATATTTTCAACATTTTTTTAACAGATCTGATTAGAAATTGTGATTTGATGAAGAGTCTCCGAGCCAATAATTTTGTACCGCACTGTACTTATAAGCACTCTAGGTTTCATGAAAGAAAAAAAATTTGAGTACAAGATAACATTAAAATATCAGGCAAATTTTTCGTTGCTGTGGACTTGTTTCAAAACTTCTGACTTTTCCTTAATATAATTGTAAAACTCTGTGCACGTCAGTTTTAACGTATTTAGTTACATATGGGTGTTTCCATACAGCCGCACGCGACATTCGTACGCTTATAGAGTAACGTAAATCTATCAAAAATAGAAGTTACAGAAAAAAAAAGATTGCGGTTATGTTGCAACCAAAAGGTACTATGTTTGAGAAAAAAATAAGTAGCCTCGAAACTTTGGTGTGGAAAATATCCGCTCAAAACCAGGTGATAACGTACGCGACAAAAAAAGAAGTGGTTTTAAGGCACATATACATATATGCGAAAGTCTGCGAATCATGAGAGTTTTTCTTTTCTTTAAAAATTCCTAAACTAAGCTAAATAATGTACCTTTACAATCCTTCCATTTTTTGATAGAAATTATCTCTGGTTAGCTTTTATTAAAAAAAAAATTATAATAACGTACGCGACATAACGTACGCGACAGATTTTTCCCCCATACAATATTTTTACTAGTAACACATACTAAATTAAATTTTTGCAGTTCTTCTCTCCACCGTTTCGCGTTTTCAAAACCTTTTTCCGCCATCTGAATACGAAATTTAAAGTTATAAAGCCGTTTGAATTCATTTGCTGGCATTTTCGGTTTACACTTTCATGGAAACACGAATATATGCGAAAGTCTGCGAATCACGAGAGTTTTTCTTTTCTTTAGAAATTCCTAAACTAAGCTAAATAATGTACCTTTACAATCCTTTCATATTTTAAGAGAAATTATCTCTGGCTAGTTTTATATTAAAAAAAAATAAAAATAACGTACGCGACATAACGTACGCGACAATTTTTCTCGTAAGTAATAAAACGTATTTATTGAGAACTCTTCTCGCCACCGTTTCATTGTTTTACAACTATTCTAAATAATTTAAATGGAAAATTTGCAATTAACATTGGTTTTGATGTATTTGATTGAAATTTTCGTACTTACAATAACGTATGCGACAAACTTTAAAGGGTAATAAAATATATTTTTACTTCGGTTGGAAAGAAAATTTTACTGTATATCTTTAACTAGAAGAATTCTCGCTTAAGAATTGTAATCTGCATTACCTGCGACTGCCAATATACAAATGACATAGACAAACAATGTTTTTGCATAACGTACGGGATATTAGAATACTATCTGAAGCAAATCAAAAAATTACCGTTATACGAGCTCTAACTTCTCCTTTTTCTCATTTTTATAGTTAATTGTTATTGCAAATTTGATTTTAAGATGTAATTGTAATGTTTCAAATCTCTTAATTTAGCTAATAGGAAAGAGAAAATAGTTCATTTCATTAGAGAAAACTGAGTCGAAGAGACATTCAGTTTTACTCTTCCATTTTTGAGTTTTAAATTTCCAATAAGCTGAAATACTTCTATAATATAAAAAAATTCGAGTATTTTTCTCTTATTAATTCGTCTTAAAAACCCTTTTCATGGAAACACCCATATGTATAGTAATCATCAACTATTGCTTGTGCAAAGTTCAACTATCTGAAGATGTAACTATTTCACAAATGAAACCGGTGCACTGAGAGAAAGAAGTTTAGAATTAAAAAACGTGCTAAATTTAAAAAAATACGCATATGAAAGAGCACCAACCCAACTTCTAATACATTTAAGTATACACATTTTATTATTCAGTCTAGAAATATTAAATTCAAACGGAAGCTTTTTCATAATTAAGTTAAAAAATATATATTTAAATTTCATGCTGCCTGTAATGGGATTTGAACCCTGGACCCTCTGGAAATTAAGAAATTGTGGCAAGTATCTTTGCGCACTCATCTACAGCCAGACATTTAAATGTGCATTCAAATGCACGAGTGCGTGGTAATAAATACGAACATTTTAGAACGATAACACTATGCGACAGTCAAAATCGGGATGGGATGAAACCAACGGGAAATGTTATATCGGTCAAAAACAAGTTATACGTGTCCCGGCGTTTCGCTGGGTCACGTCTAGGAATCGAGATATATATATATGTGTTTATTGCATCTGTGCCATCAAGAAAATTCTACGCTATCGAACCGATGTTGACGAGCCAATGGAACTTAGAGTTTATAAAAAACCAGATATAAACTTTAATTGCACAAGTTATACGGAAATGATCAATTTGAATGATATAAATATCGTATTTGAACCACCATTCACGCGAAGCATTCCGTACGATACATTGAAAGAATATTTAAATCAAGATGATCCACCGTTTAATGATCCAAAAATTCCATCACACATACAAGGAACGGAACGACATGTTCAATTGCTAGCTAGCGTTTCCAAACGGGTTATACCGGAAAATGTAGAGG
>NW_016158111.1:43254-68006 GCF_001687245.7 Rhagoletis zephyria | reverse complement strand
ACTATCATATAGGGAAAATTGTCACCTTTGGTGGTCTTTTTTTTGACATAATTCGAGAACCACTAGTCCGATTTTGCTCAAACAAATTTAAAAAAATTGAAAATTACAATTCCTTTAATCTGTTCATATAACGTTTTTCTATATAATCAAAAGTTTTGCCGGTAAAAATAAATGTATGAAGAAAAAAAATATTTTTTGCTTAAAATATTACATTTTTTTAAAACTATATATATCTCGATTCCTAGACGTGACCCAGCGAAACGCCAGGACACGTATAACTTCTTTTTTACCGATATAACTTTCCCCGGTAGTTTGAACCCTTCCTGATCACTGACCCCTACCATTTGTCTCACAGTGTAATCAAATAAAAATATTCATGTTTACTATGCGTTATTTGCTCAGTGAATTCATAAAATTGTAGTTATTTTTGAACTTTTATCCAAATTTGTGCAATCAAATCGAAAACCGGGACATTTAAATGAAACCCGGGACATTTTTAGGTTGGACCGGGACACCGGGTCAAATAGTCTAAAACCGGGACATGTCCGGGAAAACCGGGACGTCTGGCAGCCCTATAGTAGCTACACACGACGAGCATATCCCCGCACATGTGCGCCAACATGCTGGCTGTCGTTTGCTACAGACGGCGAGCGGCTCATAAGTGATTTTGTACTCAAAGCGTAAACATGGAAAGGAAAGACGCGGATGATGCAATTGAAATTGTGTTATTCCGTTTAAGTGCAGTACAAGACTGTTTTGTTTATTTCAATTAAAGTGACAGTGATGTCAACGTAAAGTAAGTTACATGTATGTGTGTAGGGGATGCCATAGTTTACATATATATAACATCTCCCTTCTTAATTCATATACTAAGTAAATTCATTAATAATTTATAATTCAATGATTAAAAAAGTTCAAATATTCTAATATACCAATAACTATAATCGTTTTCGCAGCCATTTCGAATTTCGCCGGTAAATGGTTTGGTCTTCTAGTTCGATCCAGTATGATCTAGGTGAATCGTGTGTGTCGATGATTGTAGCTTTTACCCATCCCTTATTGTTGTTCTTATACCATATCTTGTCACCCTTCACAAAGGATTTTTTTTGCGATGCAGAACGATCGTAGTATTTTTTTGACTTGTAATTTTTTGCATTTATGTTGTTAGATATATTCGGAATGATTCTTGGTTGAAACAAAGTTGTTTTTGTTGGCAAAAGGGTGCGGGTTTTTCTACTCATTAAAAGTTCCACTGGTGAAGCATCAATATCTTTAAGCGGTGTATTGCGATATTCGAGTAAGGCCAGCCATAACTCTTTTTTACTCTCATTTGTTTTCTTTATTAAGTTTTTTGCTATCCCAACGAAACGCTCAGCAAAACCGTTGGATTGCGAATAACCAGGGCTTGTTGTTGTTAATTTAGCTCCAATTTGATCACAAAATCGTTTAAACTCGTATGAATTGAAGGGCATATTGTCTGAAATTATTTCTACAGGTAATCCGTGTACGGCGAAACATGTTCTAAGTGCATTGATACACTCAGTTGCTGTTTTCGATTTCAACGGCGCTATGTCCAAATATCGCGAGTAATAATCCGCTATTATTAAATAGTTTCTTGATGCAAATTCACAAATGTCTACGCCTATTTTATTAAAGGGTAGATTGGGAATGCTGTGTGGTATCATTGGTTCCTTAACATTAGCGGATCGACTTCGCTGGCATATGTCACAATTGGTTATCATTTTCTCAATAGCACCATCAATTCCTGGCCAGTACACTAATTCGCGAGCGCGCTTTTTTGTTTTTTCAATACCTAAATGAGACACGTGCAGCTGCGATAATATGGTTTCTCTCAAAACAGGCGGTACAATAACCCTGTTATTCAAATATAAGATACCGTCTTCTAAAAACAGATCAGAACGATGCTTCCAAAACATTTTAATATCGTCACATAACAACTCTTTCTTATGAGGCCAGCCATTTATTAAAACTTGTTTCAACTGCGTTAAATGCTTATCTTTTTCTATCTCGATTCGAAAACTGTTTAGGCGTTCGTCGGTGATGTTTAATGAATGGACGAATTCGTTAAGATCTTCAATATCGGGCGCGTTATTGTCCTCATCAAAGTATCGAGACAACAGATCAGCGATGTATAAAAATTTTCCTGGAACGTGGATCAAGTTTAGGTCATATTTAATTAAACTAAGTTTAATGCGTTGGAGTCTAGCGGAAGGGATTTTGCAAAATTCTTTTTTCATTATCGAAACAAGGGGCTTATGATCTGTCCTAATCGTAACCTTTCGACCATAGATGTAATAGTGAAATTTACGACAAGCAAATAAAATGGCTAAAAACTCCTTTTCAACCTGAGCGTAGTTAATTTCGGCGTCTGTAAGACTGCGTGATGCAAATGCGATAGGCTTTCCGTTTTGCATGAGGCAACACCCTATGCCAGATTTAGATGCATCTGTTTCGAGGGTTATTTCTTTTCTTTCATCAAAAGATTGAAGCGTTGGTGCGTTTGCAATTAGTGTTTTTATCGACTCTAAGCAACTTTCGTGAGCTGAATGCCATTCATACACGACATTGGATTTTAGCAATTCTCGTAACGGTTGTGAAATACTAGATAAATTTGGTATGTATTCACGAATATAATTTATCATGCCGAGCAATTTTTGCAAATCTTTCTTATTATTCGGTTTTTTTATTTTCATTATCGCTTTTACTCGGTCAGGATCACAGCGTCTGTTATGGCGACGACATTAGAGAGCCGTGCGAAATTGCCCAGACTTGAAAGTAGAAAAGACTTCAAACAATAATTTTTTTAGTTCCTTTTCTATAGCTCACTTAAATTAATTTTTTCATTTACATATGTTCTGACTAAATAAATTTCTTAAGAGAAAAAATAGATATTATTATAAATAAATAATAAATATTATTATAAATAAATAAATAAAAATAAAGAAAAAACATAGCCATTTAGCTGATTTTTTCATGTAAAGGCCAAAAATTGTGATTTTTTGAAATGATTGTATGCGGAACCCCCCAGGGGAATTCCAGGGGGTGTGCCACTGGCATGGATGGATCGGCCGTCCAAAGTTAGTGGGGGTCGGTCATACATTTGGACTCGATTGGAGCACTCTAAATGGGTCAAAGTGGGATTTTTCAAAATTTGCCCCTACCCAAAAGTTCGACCCAAATTGGGGGACATCAGAATTCGTTTTAGAGGTATGGTTCCTTCGGCAAAGTTTCTTATTTTGATCCCTAGAATACGATTTTCACAGAGCAATGAGCGATTTTTAAATCGACCCGCCCACATATACATATAGTAATTTAGCCTCATTTATCAAAAATTCAATTAACGCACATGGCTTGGATGCATTTATCCGCGATGTGCACACTGCAAGCATCAACACAAAGTGAGGTTGTTGTTTTTGTTTCCAATGCGATGCTCGCAAACCGCCCTACAAACGACGAGCATGACCCGCAAGCCGCGCATGTGCGCGGATATGCTCGTCGTGTGTAGCTACTGTAAAGCAAGTGCGGTCGAGTTCGTCTAGCTACGTGTACATACACTCATGCGTATTTACAAACATATTGGGTGCGTTCATAAGTCGTAGCTGTTGGGTAACCGTTGGCTGTTTGGCTTAGAAACGCACAGTTGAGTAGGTACGCTCAGCCCAACAGTTGGCAACTTTCTGCCATTTTTTCCAGCGGAAAATTTTTACGCTACCTGAACTCAACGTGTTGGGCTTAGCCTAAACAGCTGATCGAAAAGACTTACGCCGGTTATATTAAATTTAACGCCGCTTTGTTATGTGGCAGTTGCAAACAAATTTATTATATTTTATATTACTGACGTGATAAAGTAACTAAAATATTTAATAATAATACTACGTTCCTAAATATATGTTTTTAAGACGTTTGCTATATAATTTTACACTGTTAAATTCATTGTAACATTGAACGATTTTTTCAACACGGCGGCCGCTCAGCGTTGAATTCTAAATAGTAACGGCGCAACTATCTCCATTTGTTGCAATTTCATTTGTTTACATTTATCAGCTGTTCATTTGGCAGCATATTCATCAAGCCGTTTCTAAGACGTAATTGTTGGGTTCAACAGTTGCCAGCAGTTTCGTAGCAGATGAGCTAAACAGCTTTGTCTTATGAACGCAACCATTCTTGTGATAATTATGTACATACATACATATATGGTCCCAACTAGCAATTTTGTGTCTTTTAACTAATCTTAAGTAAATCTAGGCGCGTTTGTCTGGCTATGTGTATATACCACACGCGAGTTAAATTCATACTCTCGATGTACATAAATAAATATAATTTTATTGGTACCAAGATGTACTTAAATCAATTCAAACCTGAAGTTCATATGCTTCAGTATAATAGAAGACTAACTTGTTTCTATGCTTAATCCTCTATTTATAGGCTCTGGTTTCTTTTGTTTATTGGTTGCTGATAATCTTCAATAGGAATGTTTTGGTTTCTGATAATGTTCAATCTTTTATTTGCTGACAATGTTTTGGTTGCTGATAATCTTCAATAGGAATGTTTTGGTTGCTGATAATGTTCAATAGGAATCTTTTATGTAAACTACTGATTCTGTATCATACATTGGATGATGTCATCGGTACAGTAGTGTATTTTCTGTTACACTAACTCGCGCTTATATATGTACATATATACAAATATATTCTTGTGGCGTTTAAGTGTATCCAACGTGCATTTTTGTGAGTGTTTTTAAGTGACTAAATAAGTATGTATATATGTATATACGAATATGTTTTTATGCTGTTTATATGTACCCAACGAGATTTTTTGTGAGTGATTTTAAAAATGACTTTAAATAAGTTTATATTAACAATATAAAACACGCGTATGTATACACAAATGTACTTAGATGTATAATATAGTAATATACTTTTAAAGACATATCTGAAAGTAAAAATCAGCTAAACATTTATTAAGATTAACTTATTTAGATACTTTAAAAACACTCACAAAATACTCGTTGGGTACACTTAAATGCCACAAGAATATGTTTGTATGTATATACGCATGTGTGTCTATGCACGTAGCCAAAAGTACGAGTTTGCATTTGCTTTGCAAGGTGTATCTATTTAATATGTTAACGCGTTCGATAAAATAACGGCTCGTTAGCGTCTAATGCGGCGTCAGCTTCGTAATAGCCATTTCACAATAACTCTTTTTCTAAAATTTATAGGCGGCTTACACGGTGCGTCGGTGCACCGCGTATGCCGGCTATTAACCACAAGATGCAACGTGAATCCATTCTAATTTTTAAAAGCTTCTTATTTTTTAGAAATGGCAGAAACAGACGAACGATGTTTTGAATCTGCTGAAGGTGTGGGGGCTGGAGAACGCGCTCTCTGTACTACAGAGTAAGTTATTTCATGAAAGAAACTGTTTCAACTTTTAATTATAAAATATTTACGATATCGCAGAAGCGGGCATTGTAAAGGAGGAACTTGAACTTTTGACGGAATCAGATTTGGACGAAATTTTCCGATGTAAAGGATTTAGGCGTAAAAGCTAAGTTTCGGTCCAAACTGCGGCTACTGATTAACGTGAGTACATGTCAGAAATACTACTATATCGAGCCCTAACTGCTAAAAAAAAACCTAAAGTAGGAGATAACTAAAAAAATTTGCTTATATTTTTTGGCGTTTAGGGCTCGACAAACATGCATATGCATGTATAAATCGCACACCGTCTTCAAAAGAGCTACAACTCAAAATAATACGTTTGTCAGAAAATGCGAAAAACTATTTCTTAGCACATGATAATCATATGGGCAAGGGCGACTTTACCTTAGTTTTTTTTTTTAACAAATTATAACAAAAATTTGCTCCAGCTTTTGTTGAAAGGTAAATAAAAGCTCTGTGTACATTTTTAGCGCATAATTTCAAAAATGCCAAATTTTGAATTGTGACTCTTTTGAAGACGGTGTGCGATATGTAAATAAAAACATGTTTTTATTGAAATAGTATTTACAAATACTTGCAAATATTTGTTAATTATTTTAATTTGGGAATCGTCTTAAAATAACCGAAAATTATTTTAAAAAAAATTAAAATATTGATTGCTCGAGTAACTGATTAACCGAACAACTGATTAACTAACTTGCAGCCCTAGTTCAAATACATATGTGTAGCGTTATGTTTTAAAGTAATTTGCAAATTGTACAAATATTACTGAAAATATTTTTGAATGGTAACATTTATAACATTTTACAAATGTGTGTATTACTTTAAAACAGGGACGGAAAATAATCGTAATTTTTTAAATTTTTACCAAAAAAGTCAACAAGTTGTAATCGTCGTAAAACAATTTTAACTCAATGGTAATAATTATTATTGAGTGTTATTTGTTAAATACTTGTATATTATTATTATACACACATTTGTTAAATGTTTTGAATACTTTTGTACTATTTTAAAACCATTTAAAAATTTTGACTAGTATAAATTCAAAAATTATCTAAATTAAAACAATGTTATTGAAATTATTTTTCAGAACTCGTTGGCAAGTAATTCGGAGTCTCCAATTCTCCGAAATTGCGCTTTTAATGCACAGGTTCGTGGGAAAAAACGGAAAAGTTTACAACCGCTATTTCAATGTCCGTAAAAAGCGTAGATTATCACTTGTAAGTTCTTCCAAGGCTGGTACTGAGTCGCTCTGCGAAGACAGTGAAAGCTCCAGCAATGAAGCATATGACATCGTTTTGCAAATCATGAAAGCTTGGCTGAAGTACAATGACAATGACTTATCAATTTTCTAAGTTTTTACTTTAAGTTTTAATTTACGTATAATATAGCCATCAATTATGAAGAAATTTCAGAACATGTAAAAACTTTCATGCAACCGCATTTCGGCGTCAAAAACCTAATCTTTTTAAAAGAAATTTTGTACAAAGGAACTTTATATAAAAGTAATTTTTATCTCTGCCTGTTTTTGAACAAGAAGTTACATGTGCATAAAATTGAATACTTATCTATCGATTTAAACAAAAGGGTGTATGGCATTTAATCAGAAATAGAAGTTCATAGTTTTGATGAACATTACCAAGCTTTTCTTACTAAAAAAAATACTAAACGAAATTATAATTTTTTAAAGTTTTCCTCAAAATATTCATACAATGCTAAATGATTCATCTTATATACGACTAAAACCATTGTAGCTTTTACAAATACATACTCATATGTATTATTAAAAAAATTACAATTGAATTTTTGTATTATATTAATATAAACTTTTTATAAATAAAAAAATTTAAAACTGTATTTAACTGCATGTTGTTCTTTCAACAGATATTACTGTTGTTTAGGGAACAAAAGATTTGACTGTTATTTCAACAGTAATCGTAGGTGTTCTAAAGACGACAGACTATCTGTTAGTTCAACTGCGACAACTGTTATTTCCAAGATGACAGAAATCTTCTTTATTTTAACACATAATACTGTCGTTTTTAAGACAACTGAAATCACTGTTGTTCAAACAGTCTAAAATTTCACCTACAAAGTGACGGAAATATGTTGATTTAACAGGGTCCTGTTAATATGAAATAACGGCTTTCTTCCGTTTTCACTGCTAAAAACTGTTAACAGTTTTAATACAGTGGAATTAACAGTTTTGAATCATGGATAAGAATTGACCGTAATTTTGGTTAAATCAACCCATATTTTGGTTGATATTACCAGCTTTTCTTTCTGTGTACAGACCGATATCACTTAACCTCTGTTTTGCCAACGTTTTGGACAAAATAATTGCAAATCGGCTTTGGTGGTTTGTAACAAAGCACAAGCTATTTAATAGCCGTCAACTAAACTCTCTTTAAAAAGTCATCTAACACTTATACCTCTTTATTTCGAAAAGGCTTATGACAAGATAGGCATTCACGCAATTGTTGATCAGCTTAAAGCATGGAAACTTGGCCCTAAAATTACGAACTATGTCATAAACTTTATGACAAACCTTAAATTTACGGTACGCGTTAATAACGAGTTCTCCGATATCCGGCCCATGGACAATGGAATTCCTCAGGGTTCACCTTTATCGGTCATTATTTTTCTTATCGCCTATAATAAATTAAGCTCCATAATATCTCTTCACAAATAATACGATTTCTGTGCATACGCGGATGACTTCAATGTCATCGTTAAGTCAAAAAAATGAAAAATGCATTAATAGACATGAACAACATTTTCAGTGACATTTTAGATTGGTGCAAATACTCAGGAGCAAGTATATCTCAATCAAAAAGCAAATACATTTACATTTGTCGTAAACACAATTGCCAGTGTACAATTCTATCTCACGATATAAACCTCCAACCAAGCAATGAGCTAAGAGTACTGGGTGTCACAATCAACAAAAGATAAAGGTGGAACTCCCACATTGATTTAATGTGCACTGCAGTGTTAACACAACTTACTATTATAAAATGCCTGGCTAATCCAAAGTTTAATTGTGATACACAAACTTTACTCTCATTGGTAAAAACGCTACTCGTTCCTAAACTTAACTATGGCATTTTTTTATACGGGTTCGCCCCAAACTCACAGTTAAAAAAGGTCAAAAAAATACTCAATTCAGCTTTAAGAACTGCTCTGGTGGCATTGCGCTCCACCCCAATCTCTAACATATTATTCGAAGCCAATACACTGTCAATCGAAAACCAAAGAGACATAACCACGTCAAGATTATATAAAGCCCTTCTAACAGCAAAAGGCAACCCCCTTCATATTATCACTGAAAACTATAAGAAAAGAAAATACATACCAAAACTAGAACCATCCATAGGTAAAATATTAAATCTCTGCTCAGAAATCAATATACCTTTAAAGCATCCAAAACACATCATCCAAAACTCACCTGCCTGGACACTAAACCCTAAAGCAATAAATACTACATTAAATAACTTAAACAAAAACAACACGAACCCAATTCAATATCAAACAAAGTTTTACGAAATTACAGAAAAATACCAAAACTACACCTTTATCTACACAGATGGATCTAAGGTCGACAACAATGTAGCATACAGTATAACTACGGTGACCTTATTAACCAACGTAAAATAAAGGACATTTTTTTCAAAATGATTTGGGAATACGTATGTACATACAACTCGTATGATAAAAGTACCTTACCCATATCTTAATTAAAATCAAATATTTACAGTTAGTTGTATTATTTAATTATACAAGTTCCCCTGCTGTAGCGAAAAAATGAAGCCAAATCCTTTTCAAGGACTTCGCCATCCCTTGCTACCAAAATGCGTTTTCGATAATTCATACTGCACGACGAAGCCAGCACATAGTGGTTGAAAATTTGGAATTTAATGTTCATAATCCACCGAATCCTTCATTTTTCAGCCAATTTTTACTAAAAAGCAAACAAAAAACTATTTAGTTTGGTGAACATTTTTTATAACATTTCAAAATTTTTTTTGTGCATTTTTTTTTTGTTTTGGAAGAACCGTACAATTGTTTTCAACTAGTTTTTGTTATGTAACATTTATTAACTGGAACAAGAGAGTACATTTTCTTCAAAATTGTTACTTTTTCTGCATTTTGCACAAAAAATTTAATGTAATCAAATAAAAATTTAGAAATCAGGCCTCACTCAGTCTCTTGCAAATATTGTAAGCTTTTATAAAAAAAAAATAAAAAATTAATCAAANTCAAAAAAATACTCAATTCAGCTTTAAGAACTGCTCTGGTGGCATTGCGCTCCACCCCAATCTCTAACATATTATTCGAAGCCAATACACTGTCAATCGAAAACCAAAGAGACATAACCACGTCAAGATTATATAAAGCCCTTCTAACAGCAAAAGGCAACCCCCTTCATATTATCACTGAAAACTATAAGAAAAGAAAATACATACCAAAACTAGAACCATCCATAGGTAAAATATTAAATCTCTGCTCAGAAATCAATATACCTTTAAAGCATCCAAAACACATCATCCAAAACTCACCTGCCTGGACACTAAACCCTAAAGCAATAAATACTACATTAAATAACTTAAACAAAAACAACACGAACCCAATTCAATATCAAACAAAGTTTTACGAAATTACAGAAAAATACCAAAACTACACCTTTATCTACACAGATGGATCTAAGGTCGACAACAATGTAGCATACAGTATAACTACGGTGACCTTATTAACCAACGTAAAATAAAGGACATTTTTTTCAAAATGATTTGGGAATACGTATGTACATACAACTCGTATGATAAAAGTACCTTACCCATATCTTAATTAAAATCAAATATTTACAGTTAGTTGTATTATTTAATTGTACAAGTTCCCCTGCTGTAGCGAAAAAATGAAGCCAAATCCTTTTCAAGGACTTCGCCATCCCTTGCTACCAAAATGCGTTTTCGATAATTCATACTGCACGACGAAGCCAGCACATAGTGGTTGAAAATTTGGAATTTAATGTTCATAATCCACCGAATCCTTCATTTTTCAGCCAATTTTTACTAAAAAGCAAACAAAAAACTATTTAGTTTGGTGAACATTTTTTATAACATTTCAAAATTTTTTTTGTGCATTTTTTTTTTGTTTTGGAAGAACCGTACAATTGTTTTCAACTAGTTTTTGTTATGTAACATTTATTAACTGGAACAAGAGAGTACATTTTCTTCAAAATTGTTACTTTTTCTGCATTTTGCACAAAAAATTTAATGTAATCAAATAAAAATTTAGAAATCAGGCCTCACTCAGTCTCTTGCAAATATTGTAAGCTTTTATAAAAAAAAAATAAAAAATTAATCAAATCAAATGAAAAATGAAGGCTCCAGTGAATTACGAACACTAAATGCCAGTTTTGAACCACTAAGCAACTGGGGGTTTATTGTTCTCTTTCAGTGGAACTGGAAACTCAGCGTGCAACACCATCCTGGGCATAGGGTTGCCAGATTTTTTATGCGCGAAATCAGTACATTCGACTTTTTCGTGCTAAAAAAGTCAGTACTTTTCAGTATATTTTTATTCAAAGCAAAATTATGAATGGAAGTATCAGATAATACTTTCAAACGCCAGAGTGGTTGTTTTTAACAATATTTTTGTATACAAATAAAATATAGTTCATAAGAAAAGTGTTAATCATTTTAACATGAGTGTACACATCATTATATTTACGACATTTTTAAATAGCAATAATGAGATCATTTCCATCTTCAGTGTTTAAATAGTCAAAGAATTCTATATTTTTCAATTTAAAATTTCTATTAATATGCAGTTCACTTTAAAAATTTTTAATTAGAAGCCGCTTTCTTTCTTTGCGCCAGGAAGAAAACTTTATACTAAAGATCCTTTCAGTTGCTTCGTTTGAGTGTGGTATTGAAAAAAAAAAAAAAATACATATTTTCTCAAACTGTGGAAAAGTACCACTATTTAAGGACTTCATCCATAATTCCTCATGGCTTAAATTAATTTTTTCAACTACGCAAAAACTTTGAAAGGCTAAGAATTCGCTAAAAAGTGTATCTAACTCTATATCATGTATGCAAAACTCCTTTACCTTTACAATGTGAGTAAATTGTGAAAAAAGAAATGTAAGTTATAGTCAAAAGCCATTCGAATATTTAAATTTGTTGTTATTAAACTGAAAGTTATTTTCGAGATAACTATCAAAACCCGACAAAAAAACGTTAGCCTTCTTTTTAAACAATTAAACCTCCAACATATCGAGGGCTTATATTCAATACCCTCTCTCTGCATTTTTCACAGAAATGGGAATCTAATTTAAAAACCCACCTAAGACTTAACTGTCATCGGTGATCTTAATTCTGACCTTGTATCACGCTTGACAGAAGAATTTACTTTTAAATTGCAAAGTCAGAATTAACGCCAGTGATGACAAATAAGCCCCAGATGGGTTCTAACATCACAAAGTTGTTTTTGTGAAAATTGTAGATAGAGGCTATTGAATATAAGCCCTCGATATTAGGTTTGTTCCACAAGCTACTTGTAGAAAAACTCGAGCAAAGTTCAAACTGTGAGCGTATATCAAAGAAACTGTAAAATTTACTTGTAGAACGCGTATGTGTAACTCGAAGTTACTTCGAGAAGCTTGTGGAACAAACTGTTGAATTTAGGTTAGACGATTTCCGTTTTTATGCTGCCTATAAGGAGTCTTTATTTGAAGTGAGAAAATATTCTTAGTACTTGATACAAGTATATAAGTTACAATAGACAATTCGTTATAATATGTGTGAAATACAATAGAGGGCGTTATAATATGTGTGAAATACAATAGAGGGCGTTATAATACACAGGGTTGAATGTGAGCATTGGAATCACTTCGTATATTCTAACACCTCCCCTCGAAGTATTTCAATTGCTGCACAAAGTGTTGTTAGCCTCTTTCATGCCCAAGTCTAAGATGCATTTGTAATGTTTCTGCGAAGGTAATCCCTTAGTTAGCACATCAGCTGGCATTTCCTCCGTTGACATGAATTGTAAACTGATGTCGCCGTTTTTGTACTTCTCACGTATGAAATGATGACGAACATCTATGTGCTTCGTACGTGAATGGTGTGCCGAACTTTGTACTAGGTTTTGTGCACTTTGGCTGTCGTTATATACTGTGACACAGGTTTGTTGCCATCCAATTTCATTCAAAATTTCGCGCAAGTAAAGCGCCTCTTTGGTTGCTTCGCACAGCGCCATATATTCCGACTCTGTGGTAGACAGTGACACTATGCGCTGCTTTCGCGCCTCCCATGATATTGGGGCGCCGGAGAGAATGAAAGCGAAGCCTGAATAAGAGCGCCTATCAGCTAAATTTGCTCCCCAGTCGGCATCAGCAACGCCATACAGCTCCAAGTGAGTTCGCTCGTACAACAGGCCGTAATTGATAGTGGCCTTCACATACCGCAGCACTCTCTTAGCGGCTTTCCAGTGCTCTGAGCTGTAATTGGAATTGAATTGGCTTAAATAACTCACCGCAAATGCAATATCAGGGCGCGTTGTAACGGATAAATACATCAGAGCGCCTATTAAGTTTTGATAAGGATAGGCTTTCATTTCGCTTGTGTTTTCCTTAGCTGGTTTTTCCAATTTGCCATTCAGTTCCATTGGAGTTTGTACAGGCTTGCATTCATCCATACCGAATCGTTTCAAAATTTCCTCAGCATATTTCCGTTGTCCTAAGAATAAGGTATTGCGTTTTAGGTCTTGATAGAATTCTATTCCTAAACATGTTTTAACCGATGGTGTTAGGCCAATATTTAGCAATTTAGCCGTCAGCTTCTGATACCATTGGTAACCAGATTGGCGCAGACCATATAAAGATTTTCTGAGTCTACATACCGGCTTATTACAGCTATCCAGTTGTTTCTGCCATGTCTGAGCCGTCGTCTGTATGCGTTTTCCTTTCGGACCCTGTGTTGGTTCAGACTCCTTTAATGCTACCTTCTTTAACACCACATCAAGATATTCAGGTACTTCCATATAGACGTCTTCTTCAAGATCGCCGTTCAAATACGCTGTAATCACGTCCATCTGGTGTATCCTCAAACCCATTTCTGCTGATAGTGCTGCCATAAGAGAATACGTATTGGTGAAGTCCTCCCCTGGACGTTGGGAGCAGCCTTTCGCAACAAGGCGTGCTTTCTTTACATTTCCCTCTTTTGTGCGAAAAACAAAACGGCTTCCAATGACTTTTCTATCAAGAGGGCGCTCAACAACGTCCCATGTGTTGTTTGATAGTTGCGCGATGTACTCATCTTCGATTGCGCGCAGCCAAGCAGAAGCTTCATTGCCATTTGAAGCCTCGTATATTGTTGTCGGGTCGTTGTTAATCGCCAAAGTTGCAAATTCACAGTCTTGAAAATCTACGCTGTTATCAGAATCGTTAGTGTCGCCAGCTTCTTCCATTATGTTTTCAATGGCTTTTTGGTATATTTTCTTTGGGCGCCCTGGCAACCCTTTTCTGTCCAATCGTGGCCTACCTCTACTACGTGGTTCGTTTTTAACATTAACGTTTTCTGTTTTACTCACATCCTCTTCTGACACAGATAAATCGTCATTTGGTCGCACACCCAATTCAATTATTTGTTGCTCAAATGGCTTATTTATGTCATTCTTACAACCGTAAAACATTTCACTGCAAAATTTTACATCGCGACTAATGACTACTCGTCGCTTATCCGGCGACCACAAACGGTAAGCCTTGGCTTCGTTGGAGTACCCAACAAGAACGCACGCTTCTGAGCGAGAGTCGAATTTGCCATTAGCTTTGCCCTTTATCAACACAAATGCCTTGACACCAAACGGCTGCATGTGCACAACAGTAGGTGTTTTGCCCGTCCAAACCTTAAGTGGTACTTCACCGCTCAGAGATTTTGTTCGACACCGGTTCCTTGTGTAATTGGCCGTATTTACAGCCTCAGCCCAAAACGCCTGCGGTAAATTTGCTTGCTTTAACAGACACCTGGCCATCTCTATTAGTGTGCGGTTTTTGCGCTCAGAAACGCCATTCTGCTGCGGCGTATGCGGCGCTGTCAATCGCCTCTTAATACCACAATCATCTAAATATTTCTCAAAATCGCGATTTATGCACTCCCTGCCGTTGTCGGATTGCAGTCCCTTTAATTTTCTGCCAGTGATTGTCTCAGATGAATTCTTAAATTTTTTGAACATCTCTAACACTTCAGACTTATGCTTGATGAAGTAAACATCACTGTATTTGGAGTAGTCATCTGTGAAGGTTACAAAGTACTTAGCGCCGGAGTGAGAACCTGTTCTCATCGGCCCGCAAACGTCTGTGTGCACGATCTCAAGCAAATCTGTGCTGTGGCGTTCTCCATGTTTAGCGAAACTTTCTTGTGTTTGCTTCTCGCTCAAGCAAACTTCACACGGCGACATTTGTTCATTTGCGTTGACTTCGATGCCATACACCATTTTTGGTAAGCGTTTTAAGTCTCTCTCGTTGAGATGACCCATGCGAATATGCCATTTGTACAGTGTAGTGTGTTTACCTGCAGCTACAGCAGCGAAGCTTTGCACAGTGTTTACGTAGTATAAATCACCAATTCTCTTCGCCGTGAGCAATGTTTTCCCGCTTTTCATGACTTCAGCCTCGTCTCGACGAAAACGTACCTCGTAACCTTTATCTGTAATTTTTGACACGGACAGCAAATTCGTTCGTAGGTCTGGTACATACATCACCTGCTCAAAGTTTATTCGCTCCTTAAGGCCCCTCTTGTTGACATCTACCTTGATATTGCCGGCGCCTCTGATCTCTGCTGTGTCGTTGTTAGCTAAGCTTAACGTTCTGCTCATTTCCTTGAAGTTCTCAAAACAGTTTCTATAAGAGCTCATATGGGATGAGCAACCGCTATCCAGGCACCAATAATTGCATGAATTAGTTGATAAACAGGCAGATTCAAATAGAAAAGAATTTTCGGCTTCTTCTTGTGCAATGCGGCGTGCATTTGGATGTGAATTTTTAGTGTTTTGTTTTGCTCGACAGTTTCGGGCGATATGGCCGTTTTCGCCGCACTTGTAGCACGTTCTTGATTCGCCTTTTATCTTCGTTTTACATTACCGGAAGGGTTTCCAACAAACTTTTTGAAATGTTTTGCTTTAGAGTTTGCAAGTAAGACACTTTGTTCTGCAGTAGCTTTCTCTTCGAGGATTTTCACTCTCAAGACCTCAGGAGATGGGAGTTCGTCCCGTGTCTCCAGGGCACAACGAAACGTCTCAAATGATTCAGGCAAACTATAAATTAGCAAGATTGCCAGTAAATCGTCGCCTACGGTCACGTTTATTTCCTTTAGTTTGCTGACCGCATGGAAGAACTCATTCAGATGCTCGCGCACATTGTCGCCTTCTTTCAAACGTGCAAGTGCTATTCGCTTTAATAGGGTTTTTTTACGCGCAGGCCCTTTGGACTGGAAGGTGGACTGTAGCTTCATCCACATTTCGTGAGAGGTTTCGCAGTCAGATATAAGTCCCAATTCCGAAGAAGATATTGACAGCATGATATCGGCACATGCTTTTTGATCATAGACTCTCCACTTGGTAGCAGCATCACCCTCTGGACATTGCTTTGACCCATCGGCGTAGCTCCACAAATCCGCTTTTATCAGTATTGCCCGCATGTGAAGCTTCCAAGTGTCATAGTTATCAGCACTTAGCGGCTCAATCCTTACAGATCGCTCGGCCATAATTACTTTTCGTAATTGTACAACGCGTGGCCGCTCTGCAGCAGTTGTTATATTTCGGAATGAATAAAAAATAAACTTTATTGAAAACGCGCTGGGCCCATAACCTGTTGAATTTAGGTTAGACGATTTCCGTTTTTATGCTGCCTATAAGGAGTCTTTATTTGAAGTGAGAAAATATTCTTAGTACTTGATACAAGTGTATAAGTTACAATAGACAATTCGTTATAATATGTGTGAAATACAATAGAGGGCGTTATAATATGTGTGAAATACAATAGAGGGCGTTATAATACACAGGGTTGAATGTGAGCATTGGAATCACTTCGTATATTCTAATACAAACCAATTATCGCAACTGGTACGTAACGACCCCGCGATATGCCCATAAAAGGATTAATATTTTTTTTGTATTAATTGCTTAGGTATATCAAACATTATCTGAAACATGTCAACTATAATTAAATTATCTTCTTACTTTGTACAGTACAGTTTAAGGAAGTTACAACGTTATGTAAAGACCTTAAGAAAATCCTAATGCTTTTTGTTTAAATTGAAAATTCATTACAAATCAGTACAAATTTCGAAAAATCAGGACATTAGCGTACTGATTGAAGAAATGAATGAAATCAGTACAAGAGTTGAAAAACCAGTACTGTACTGATAAAATCAGTACGTCTGGCAACCGTACCTGGACACAACTTTCCCTGTGCTTTATAGATTGTACAAAGATAACCGATTAAATAGAAACCCTTAAGGGAGGTGCGAAACAAACTGGGGAAGGTTTTCATTATATTTTATAAGAGACATTTTTATTTTTTGTAATCTCCGTTAAAAAAATACCTTTGAAAAATGCAGAGCCGATTTAAAGGACAGTTTAAGAAATAAAGGACAAAAGGCGTCCTTTATTTTGAAAAGAATTATAAAGGACAGGGCGTTAAAATAAAGGACTGTCCTTTAAAATAAAGGACGGATGGTCACCGTAAGTATAACCTTACAAAATGAAGTTTTAAAAATTTCAAACCTTCCCTGCTATAGCTCAATATACTCCGCCATATATATATAGCCATATTCGAAGCAATAAACACAATAAAGAGAAAAAACAAATATTTTGCAATATGCTCTGATTCCCTTTCGGCTATAAAAGCTATAGCAAACATAAACAACGACGACCATTACTCAACCACTATTAGAAATATCATGATAGCAAAATACCCTAAAATAATACTAATTTGGGTGCCGGGACACGCCAACATAACCGGAAATGAATTCGGCGACTATACCGCTAAACAAGCACATCAAGCAGCAGTACTAACTACAGAAAACTTCAACTTCAGTGACATTAAAAAACATATTAAAAAACATTTCTACAGCAAACACCACCATGAATTGAGCTCAACTAATGCATGGTACCAGCAAGTAAACCATACAAAAACCCTTATAACAGACTTTACTACAAACAAGTAAGAAAGTCTAAGTTCGGGCGGAGCCGAACATTAAATACCCGGCGCAAGTATTAAATATATGTTTTTCACCTTTCGAAAAGCTACCGCTACATGGTAAACCGGGGTGAGTAAATTAACGTCCTTAAATTTCGAAATATTGAATTTTCAAGCATTTCTGAAATTTACTGTTATATGAAAAGCGGCCGTAATTTTANATTTTTGCTAGCATCAATTTTGAATAAATTAGCTTCAATAATTACTGATTTATCGAAGATTTTGCATTTCTCTAAATTACCGTTATATGGGATGTGGGCGTGGTTTATGTCCGATTTTAAACATTTTCAGCCGTTTCGTATGTTATACCAAGGTTAACCACTGTGCCCAGTTTGGGAAACATCGGTGCAGCGGTTACCAAGATATACACATGTAACCATAAGTGGGCATGGCTACGCCCATTTTCCAAAAATTTATAATATTCTTATTTTTCGTCTAAAACTTATTGTAAATATCAATTTTGAGTGAATAATCTTCAGCAGTTACTAAAATATCGCAGTTTTTGTATTTCTGAAAATTACCGTTATATGGGAGGTAGGCGTGGTAATTGTCCGAGTTTGCCCATTTTCAATACCGTCAATACTCGAGTTATCGTGTGCACAGACGGACGGACGGACAGACAGACAGTCATCGCTTAATCGATTTCTTTTTTCATTCTGATCATTTATGTATACATTTGTCTATATCTATCTCGATTCGTTTTGCCTATTACAAACAACCGTTATGTGAACAAAGTTATAATACCCTTGTGCACAAGTGCGCTCGGGTATAAAAATAAAAACAAAGTTACTCGACTGGACCCAATGAGCCACCTATCTTCCCCAACTTCCGATTCAATATCCGTAATCACTAAATTCCTTAAAATTACCAACCTATACCATAGAATTTAACATACAAAAGTACTGTAAATCTATACACACATATTAAGCGTAAGGCCTCGATGCCATTGCTTTATTTTAAAATTAGCTTGTAAGATTTACTCTTTAAACCAATTTTATAAAAAAAAATAAAAATAAAATATTACTACTATTATTATTATTACACAGGCCGACAAAATTTAACCAACATTCAGACCCAAAAATCATACTATATATTTCCAAAGGTTTATGATACGCTGAATCCAAATCTGGCCTCAGAGTTGCTCTATCATCTCTGGTTTTCGAGATATCCTAACCTAAAAGTGCAAAAAACACCGTTTTTGCCCATATTTGAGGTTATGTAGCCTTGCAGATGTTTTCTTTCACCAAAATTGTAGGCTGGCATCTTTAAGTACAAGTCTTCTTCTTTCAAATGGCGTTTTGTTTGCTCAAATATCTTTTTTTTCCGCTGAGATATCGCATTTTGAAATTTTCATGTTTCTAAATTTTCCTACACCTGAAAATCGATTGAGATAACATAGACATGATATAGTCGATTCATTTTTTGGTTACATCTTATGATTGTTGTATCGAGAAAATTAGTAATCGATTAGTAATTAGTAATAATTTTTTAGCACTGCAGGTGTTTTTATTTAGGTTAAAATATCTCCAATAAATTATATAATAGAAGAAATAATATCTAATTTCTTACGACTAAAACCAATATGATTTCACAACATTTTTTTAATACTTCAACGTATCTATTAACATAAATGCATTTTCCAATACAATTATCATACATTTTATTTTCGGGTTTTACTTTAAGGTATTCTTGTTTATTGTCATTGCAAAAGCTGAGCGAACTGGAAACTGAAGTCTTTTAAATTCGAAAGGCATATCAAAAGGAATTAAAGGAGTCATGTGACATGTGGTTCCGAAGTTATGGCTGATAAAAAATTCCGCGCCTATATTATAAACCTTACTATAAGCAGCTATGATATGTTTGCCTACCAAATTTGAATTTTATATGACTGTTGGGTCCGAAGTTATTACTGATTAAAAATTCTACGACTATGAGATATGCCACGCACCCTCTTACAAAGTCATTTATATATACCTTACTATAAGCATATACCATAGATTTGTCTGCATACCAAATTTCAAGTTCATGTGACTTATGGTTCCGAAGTTATAGCTGATTAAAAATTTGCAGGCCTATGGGAGGTGCCACGCCCCTTCGCAAAATTTACACCATATTTGCAAACAAAACCATACCTATAACCTTCCCGGGGTAAAAACAAATAAGTGTGCAAAGTTTCGTGCGATTCCGTGCAGTGTTTCAAAAGTTATAAGGTAATAAACAAATAGACATTCACATTTATATATATAGATTTAAACATAAGTAAAAAATAAAACGTGATATTCATGAATATACTTCAGTATTTATCTCAAGATGTATTTTAAGAACTTCGTGAAAGACAACAATTAATCTCGTATTGCTAGAGACCTGATAACCCAAGATAATTTTTAAGTTCTTAAAGGACCAACCTTTCACAATATGACGGATATAGGCTTTATTAACCGTAGTCTGAAACACAAAAATATTTTAAAATTGGCGCCGTTGCATGGTGAAAGGCATTTAGTATCACGCTTTTAAACTAAAGCTTTCTTAGCACTTTCAGTACAAAAATTCAACCACTGATTCTTAAACTTTTTAATACATAAATATGTATGCCGGCTAATTTGGATCGTTCATTTCAAAAATCGCATCAACAAATTTTTAAAGTTTTGAATTTTATTGTCAACAGGGCCCTTTAAATTTGTCACACTGAGAGAAGAATCAACCAAAAAATGGCTAATATTACCAAATTCAAACTTGAAAAAGAATCAACGTGATTTTTGGTTAATATTAACAATGCCTTTTGGTTGGCGATTTTTCGTTTGAATACGTTTATGTTCTGCACTGCACGGATGCTTTTTCATAATTCGAAGATACAAAACAAAAATTTTTATTATCTGCACTTCACAGCGGCCTTTTCGTAATTAAGAAAAACCAAAAACAGAAAAAAATAGAAGTTATGTAACGCGCTGACGACATTCGTACTGCTGGAAGCCAACAAATAATAGCAAGAGCCTCTGTTCGTTCAGCCACTGCCTTACATACGAATTTGTTCTCAAATGTTCAACTTGAATCACATTTCTTACAATCGGCCTATTGACCATGAAAAAATCAAATCATAACTTGGTTGAAAAAATCATTGTGCTTTTGGCTCAGTGCAGTGATATTCTAGGTCAGAGTTGGGCAAAGTGGCTCCCATTTAGGTGGTAGATGAGGGGTAACATCAAGAGCCAGCGTGATGGGGGAAGAAGAGCGTATTCGAATTTCTTGTATTCCGACTCTCATTACTAACATATGTGATGCTTTTAATGTATTTTGTACGCCCCTTTTACCCTGAGAACTGATTTAGCTCTTTCGTAGCACTTGCTGGGTCTTTTGGCGTCTTTAAGAGCCAAAAATCTGTCCATACCTGTCCTAGGTGTTTAAAAAAGAAAGTGATCTAAGCTAATTTTTATTTTTTGCTTTCGCGAAATAAATTTCAAAAGTATGAATAAGACGAATCCGAATCAAAATTTCACGGATATTTGGTAAATATTTTTCAATAGATTACACTGCTCACTATCATTTTTTCTGCCAATTTTACTTTTGTGACAAACTCGGTAACCGCAATTGCAGCCTGCGCTTTAATCACAGTAGCATGCTGAAATGACTCGCTTATACTTATATACACGGGAGTTGGCAGTTGAGATATCGTTGGAAAGGTCTTGTAGAGTGTGTCCAGAAAATGTATTCAAGTTACATAAACGATTAGCCGGATTCTGAAAAATTAGGCTAAAGTGTTGCGAAACAAAAGACGTTTTTTTGCTTTTGCCGGTTTAAGGGGGTATGTGGATACACCCAAGATATTTAGTGTTATTCTATAGGCCAATACCTTTCAAACAATACCATATATATTAATTTCCGGCTACTAGTTGGAAAGATATAGAGGCAAATGTGTTTTGGTTCGTGTCTCCACTACGAGATGCTTTGGTATGTATGCGGCGTCTGTACGTACCTTCATTTAATTTTTTTCAAACTTTCAGGAATTAAAGTACAAAAAAACTGAGAAAGTTTTGTTCCAGGATGTCTTGATTCGTATGCCTTTAAGGCGTGGCTGCTGCCCGAATTTCGAAAAAAATGCAATTTTTAAACTACCACTAAGGCCGCACTACTCAGTCCATGTTGTTGATGTCGGTATCAGTAGAAGGATCTTCAAACAAGCTATCTAACGCTATCTTTTGTGTTTATAAAATATAAATATATCATAACGTTATTGCCCGAAAACTAAAAATCGGGCTGCTGAAAATATACATTTCGGGCATTTTCTCAAAAACTGGTCAGTCGATTTTATTTTAGGTTTCCACAAATCTAGCCCAAAACCTTAGCTTTTATCTGGTATACAGCTTATATCTGGAAAAACTTTTGTTGTGGAGATATTGCGATTCAAATTGAAAAAATGTCGCTCCAAAAAGGGTCAAATGGCTAAAAATTAACATATCCGTCTGATTTGGTTACTTTAAGATATACAAATAACTTACTCAGTTCCCCGAAAAAATTGCCTATTCCCCGATTGCCACTTAAAACGAAATTCCCTGTAAATCGGGGAATTTTCCGCGAGTTGACAAGTTGAAGGATGTGCAGCTGTGCTAATCACTTCGTTAATGTCTTGGAAACCACAATTTTTGTGTATTTTAGAGCACTTAACCTACCTGGGAAGACGCGTGCAATATTACCTATTGTTACGGTGACCATATTAACCAACGTAAAATAAAGGACTTTTTTCAAAAGGATTTGGGAATACGTACATACAACTTGTATGAGAAAAGTACCTTACCCATATTTATTTGGTCTAAAGACTTACAGACAAATGAGAATAGAACATTTAGATACACAGTAATTTATAATAATAATAATAATAACAGCATAAAATAGCAGGTTTGGTAGCTGGCGAGGCCTAGTCTTCAGTCTACTTTTGTGTGCGGCGGGCGGAAAGAACTAGTTTCCGCTCCGCGCTGCGGACAGGCTGTTGATCAAGGTCGGTAAGGCCGGGTTTCCGATCCATGTTCCCGAAGACATTACTTTGTATGTGTGGCAGGCGGAAAGCTCTGGTTTCCGCTCCGCGCTATGAACAAGCTGTTGAACATGGTCGGAAAGAACGAGTTTCCGATCCATGTTCCCGAAGTCATTACTTTGAATGTGTGGCAGGCGGAAAGCTCTAGTTTCCGCTCCGCACTGTGGACAAGCTGTTCAGCATGGTCGGAAAGAACGAGAGAGAGAGAGAACGAGTGTACTACTTACATACATATGTATAAATTGCCACTGAGCAAAACTACTTGAGAAAAAAGCATTGGTTTAGTAGCACGAGTGCAGCATCGTACACGTGATAGAAGTTAAACTTCTTATAAAAAAGCACATGTGAGCGCCGCACACCCGGTAGAAATCTTAACAAAAATAAACTATGAGACTATCAGACGAATATAGTTGTTTATTGTATCTAAAGTTGGTACCAAGTTGATAAGTTTTTATCATTTCTTATATTTTTAGTTTTTTCGAATACAAAGGCTATGATCATTCATTTTCGCTTTATTTCGTATTCGAAAAATTATGTGTTTCAATGGACACATCGATTTGAATACCTAATTTATATTCCGATAATATTTTTAGCAATTTATTTGAGAAAAACAAAACATTTAGATTATTGTTTGTATTTTGGTCGATTTTAAATTTGCTACCCCAAAATAATTGATATCAAATAAAACACCTCTTTGAGGTAAAATTTTCGAATGACGAAAGCTGAACTAGAAACACAAAATTCATGATATCAATTTCGTGACGAAAATTATACGCGTTTTTTAACTGCCTTTGAAACGTATGGAAAATCTTTTTTTATTTATTCGGAACGTTCCGTTTACTGCTAGAAACACAAAATAAAAAACTTAACTTTTGCAACAACTCGTATGAATAAAAAAGGTTTTCCCTACGTTTCCAAGGCAGTTAAAAAATGCGTATATGGGAGGATAAGCTTAAACAATGCCCTTTACTCAAAATCAAAAAATTATGGTCCGAACACTGAAAGCAGTTGAAAACTGGTAAAAATTTAGTAATTAGTAAGCAGGTAAAAATTTAGTATAGATTCACTTTAACATATAACACGCATACAATTTATTATTCAGACAGGAAATTAGAGTTATGGCGCAAAAACACATATCTGAGTAATTAGCTGTATTGGAGCTATATGTTAAAGTGAATATATTTTGATAATATCAAGGAATAATTAAGATAATAATAAAAGACCGTTATATGTAAAATTTTAGTAAAATAACCTCAAAACTGAGGGAGTTATTTATAAATATTTAATCTAATTTTCAAGTACCGTTATTTCGAAAACCCGAGCCAATCTGGTAAAACGGGGGATCAAAACTGAGGGAGTTATTTATAAAATAGTTAAAATTTAATCAAATTTTCATGTACCGTTATCTCGAAAACCGGAGCCAATCTGGTAAAACGGGCGATGCTATTGAATTTAGAACGTCCCAATTAAGTGAGCTCAACTTTCAAAATCTTTGCTTAAAATTTACAATGTTTATTCCTCGTCTGACTTTTAAAGCACTTCATGAAAATGAATTACACTTATATTTATCGATTTACTAAGAGATTATGAATAGAATCATATATACAACATAGGTGTGCCCACAAATTAAAAAATTAAACTTTTTGTTTTGAAAGTGTACCTGTTTTTATAAGCTTTTATTTAACTTGGTCATCCCGCGCAAATCGTGGAAATTTCCAATCGATTTTTAACTAACTTCCCGACAAGTTAGAGACTTGAAATTTTCAGCATAGTTCCAATCACGATGACAATGCAATTTAAAATATAAATGAATTCCCTATATGGTCCAGGGGTCTTGATTCAAAGCCGGTCAAAAATTAGTAAAATTTATGGCTAACAGAGCGTAATTTGCCAAAGAACGTAAAACCAGAGCAAAGCTATTTATGGCAAATTCTAGATATCAACCTAGTCTAGATATGAACCTCGTTGTAGGCATCATATCAAGGAGATACAATTA
>NW_016158111.1:21217-40161 GCF_001687245.7 Rhagoletis zephyria | reverse complement strand
CTTGGTTTTTATTAATTTCGAAAAAGCATTTGAGAAGTGAAGAACAAAAGCGTGTACAAACGAAAAAATATAACAACAATGCCATTGTTAATATGTTGGAGTAGTTTTGTGCTACTCTGATGTAATGCAGGGATGGAGTATATGGTCCTGCCCTAGGACATCGCAATGTTAATTGGACCATATTTTTTATATGAATTGTGGTTAATTTTGGAATACTCTTTGGTCCTTAGGGAGTACTCTTTACACGCATGCATGGAGTATTCGCGATTTTTGCAGGGTATGTATGTACATACATATACATATAGTAATTTAGCCTCATTTATCAAAAATTCAATTAACGCACATGGCTTGGATGCATTTATCCGCGATGTGCACACTGCAAGCATCAACACAAAATGAGGTTGTTGTTTTTGTTGTTTTTTGATGCTCGCAAACGCGAATAGCAAACCGACATTTAAATATCTGCATACATACATATACATACATACCTAACCAATTATGCATGTACGCTGAATTCGCCGACAAGCTTTTTTAAAAACGAAGTAAATTAGTACAAATTGTTAGTAATTTCCATTAGAGTTTGAATAACTCCTTTCACTAAATGGCTTTTAGTAACTTTAACGAGACCTTAACTTATTTTATTTTATTCATTTTAGTGCAGTTTTGACAAAATTTTCTTGCTAAAAAATCTTTTGTTACACTACTTTATTTTATTCCTTTGATTGTACATGTTAAATAAAAGCTTGTTTTTAAAAAATATTTTTTTTTACATTATTTTATTTCAAATTATTGTTGCTTTTTCACAATAAGTTTTCACTGAAAAACGACCTCGAGCTCATAAAAATTTTTTAATATAATTGTTATAAAGGCCATAAAAACAACAAAAACAAATAACTTAAGGACGAGCACACCTAAAAAGTTAAACATTCTAATAATGGAAATATTAACAAAAACCAACAAAACCAACACATGATCAAGTGAATTGCAGCGGAATAGCTGCGCTTGATTGTAGTTGGCTTAGCAAAGTGAAATAGTGGAAAATAAGCAACAAGAATTAACAAGACAAACTTAGCACAGTGCGTAGGCAACTGGCTGAGTCAGTGGTGATCGTCGGTTCGAATCCTACTGAAAGAAGTCTGATGAGGAAATGTGGTGATTTCCGAAATAGCTATCACTTCTACCATTTTTTCAAATTATTGTTGCTTTTCCACAATAAGTTTGCATTTAAAAAATGGCCTCGAGCTCATTATAAAATTGTTGAATATAATTGTTAAAAGGCCAAAAAAAAACAAAAAACAAATAACTTAAGGACGAGCACACCTAAAAGTTAAGCATTCTAAAAATAGAATTATTAGCACAAACCAACAAAACCAACAACCACATGATCAAGTGAATTGCAGCGGAATAGCTGCGCTTGATTGTAGTTGGCTTAGCAAAGTGAAATAGTGGAAAATAAGCAACAAGAATTAACAAGACAAACTTAGCACAGTGCGTAGGCAACTGGCTGAGTCAGTGGTGATCGTCGGTTCGAATCCTACTAAAAGAAGTCTGATGAGGAAATGTTGGTATTTCCGAAAGAGCTATCACTTTTACCATTTTTTCAAAATATTGTTGCTTTTCCACAATAAGTTTTCACTGAAAAACGGCCTCGAGCTCATAAAAATTGTTGAATACCTTCTGAAAAAGTTGAGCGAAAAGGTTTCTGTAACGCATTTGTACAGCTCGCGCCCTTTGGGATTAGTAAGACGGGATCCCCACCATGGATGTTTGGCGTTGAAATCACCACCGGCCAGAAATCTAGGACCTAGTTTGTTGAAAAATGAATTAAATGACTGCTTGTTTATGTTAAAGCGAGGAGGTAGATACAGTGCCGTTATTACAATCCTGCCACTGACGCTTGTGATTTCCACAGACGATGCTTGAATTGAAGGCAACGTGATCGACTCCAATACATTGTATTTTAATGTAGACTTAATAAGAATTGCAGAGTCACCGTGTGCTTTACCATCAGGATGGTTACAGGTAATAAGGTCAAAACCATTTATTTAAAAAAAAGACTTATTGGTAAAGTGAGTTTCGGAAATCATGAGTATATCTACATTTTTTGTTAACATGAAATGTTCAACTTCTAATCTATGGTTACTGAGTCCATTGGCGTTCCATATTACCATCTTTAAACTTTATTGCATAACATAGAAATAAGAGAGGACATCATGGTCATTAGTGTTGTGGTCAGCTCAATTTGTTTAGAGATCAAAGCTTCCAGCTTTTCTAAATTGTATGTGGTAAAACTTTGTTGTCCTTTTGTGACATCTGCGTATCTGACGTGGTTTTTGTAAAACTGTTGCTCATTATTTGAACTATTAATGACATTAGATCTAAGCTTATTATTAATTGTCTTGATTGAGTTCTTTTTACGTGAGATATGATTTTGCAAGCAGTGCACATATTTTGGAGGAGTATTAACACTTCTTTCGTAAAGAGGGGTCGGATGGTCTAGCCTGCACTTTACACATCTGAATGGCTTTTTACAATATCGTTTAGTGTGACCAAACTCCTGACAGCGATAACATTGCGCTAAATCATTAAATTATCGAGGAGGCTCGATTTTGACTACTGCACTGCATAAGTGATTAATATCAAAAATACCTTTGTTTTTTTGCTGATGGTTCAAGGTTAACAAAGAACGGAGACATTAACACTTTTGTTGCTTTACTTCTTGCGTTTACAATATTTCGCACTGTGTGACCGTTTTGAGCTAAGTCAAGTTTAATGTCTTCTAAAGGTGTTGTAAAGTGAATATTTTTTATTACTATTTTATAGGGCTTATCCCCTTTTAATTGATATGTATGAAAAACTATGTTATTGGCGTCTAGAAAGCTTACGAATTTTCTATAAGAATTACTATTTGAAGCCATATCTCTGGCTTGTCCGCCTCTTCCGGACTTGTATGTAAAGTTGTCCCTGCCAATTAGAGCTGAGAAACTGATTATCATTTTATTTAGGTCGTTTACTAGTGATATGAAAATCGGGGGTGGTTTGTGAGAAACGCTTACGGTTTACGCTTAAATGCTTTATGCTGGTACGCGTCGTGCCAGCCTCCGCTGTCATCGCACGTACCGGCCTCCTCGGCTTCCTCGTCGCTCATGATGTTTTTTTTTACTTCACACTCTAATTCGTTTACCAATCAATGCAAATTACACTTTATGTAGATGCTTTCCATTTCCTTGATTTTTAATTTGTACCAAACTCAAATACATTGTTTGTTGGTTCAAATAATGAGACACATATTTTTTCTTTTGGCTCCGAAAAACTTTTCGGCCGAATTAAACGCGATTTTGTTTTTCAGGCAAAAATCGATTATTCAAATTGACAGTGAGAATTTTTTTTAAATGCCCATAACTTTGTCAAAATTTAATAGATTCCAACAATGTTTTTACTCAAATGTCAGTAATTCTTGTCACTTCAAGATAGAATGATATAATTATTGATTTTCATCATGGTGGAATAATAACAAGGTGTTGTCAGTTACTTAACCTCACTTTTTCGGCAGCCCTATTCCGGTCACGCATTTTAAAGTAGTAGGAAAGATATTAATTATTTACTACTTTTAATCCGTTGGTGCATACTATTTCAAATTAAATGTAGAAAAATGTATAATTGCAGGCTTATAAGCCTGAATATATGTTAGTATCGGCAGCTCCACATAGCTTGGACATATATTGTAACTTTCAAAAAGTAAAGGCGGTAAAATAAGGAAATTTCCTATTAGAGTGTAAATGATTTTTAAAACAGATTAAAACACATAAATATCGATAATATAAGCGAATTCCTAATTTAACCATGTAGTCACTCTATTCAGGTGTATCAGTAGTCCATTTGGCTCAGTATTATGACAATGCAGCAAAAGTTATTTAATATTGATTGATAACTACGATATCTTTTATTTCTTACATTTTGAGGACAAAAATCATACAAATCCATCAATTTTAAATACTAATATCCATCTGAAAAGACCAAGTTCTTTAAAAATCGCGATAAAACGAGTTACTAAAATGAAACATTTTAGATACTATTTCCCAACGAATAATAGCATAAAAATTAAGATCGGCAGCACTAAAATAAGCATGCCGATCTTGTCAAAATTACAACAAACACGTCGCTACTGACAACACCTTGTTATTATTCCACCATGGATTTTCATTATTTAAAATTTTTTATTTAACAATAAACAAAAAGTGCAATTTTTTTTTAAAATTTAATTTCTCAAAAAGTGTATTTTTGTTCTCTGCAACTTTTTTACCGGGAAAGAGACACATTGAACTACAATCAACCCAAATCTCTAATANAGTTTTGACAAAATTTTCTTGCTAAAAAATCTTTTGTTTTACTACTTTATTTTATTCCTTTGATTAAACATGTTAAGTAAAAGCTTATTTTTAAAAAAAAATTTTTTTTACATTACTTTATTTTCTAATTTTTAGTCCATTTATAAAAGCGTTGTATATTAAATAGTTTTATTTTATTTTATGTACAAAATTTTGCAATAGATATTAAAATAATTCAACTTGCAATGAAAGAGAACAGAAGACTATGCAAGCAAAATGTTGTTTGCTTACGTTTTGTATAAACATACATATGTACATACATACATATAGCAGCAGTTAATTTCATTTAAAGAAATGGCGCATCGTCCACTTCCGCTGTAGCATGGCATATATTTAGGCGCAATATTAAAGTTCTTCTGGCGGGGAAACTTCTCGAGTCTTCTAATTGTATCTCCTTGATATGATGCCTACAATGAGGTTCATATCTATCATTTCCATTCTTACATACCTGATGACAGTACGAATTGGAATTGCTTTAAATTTCCATTCTTAAAGTAACACTACGAATGGAAATTATCGAAAGCCAGTTTTTATTTTTTTAAACTAAATTTTTCATTTAGATTTGCCCATATATAGTACATATACGCACCTTTTCTGACCAGCATTGACTTCATTTCGTTTGTTTATTTAATATTTAATATTTTTATAGAAGTCTAGCGCCTTATAAGAGGCATATCATGTCACCGCGGCCACCTCTGTGCGCGACCTCTAAGGATTTGGATGAAAGTTGAAGAGATTGAAGGTCTAGGTGACATGAATATACGTGCAGCATATTTTGCAGAAAGTTAATAGGGTTGCCTGTTTACACGGGACTTAAATTTTTAGAAAATGTTATACATACCTATATTGACCATAAATATATTTTGAAAATGCAGGACAATTTTTCAAAAAATTTACCTACATATAATTGCGTAGTATAAAAATAACAAAAATATACTACATATATACATTCCTCGTCATTTGAATTTCTACCATACAAAGTATGCTTGACAAAATTTTTATATGGAAGAAAATGTGCAGCACCGACAACAAAAAAAATGTTGCCCCTGTGTTTATTTTTCTTAATTTTCAAAAATATTTTAAATGGGATGTAGACGTAGAATACGCTATNTAATTATTAATCCAATTTTACACTTTAAACATAAATCACATTTGCTTCATTGGTATTAATCTTTTAGTAATGAATATTTACAAAATTATAATAAGGCATATTACATATTACTTTACACGAAATATGAACCTCTGTAAAGTAAATTTTTTAGGCAAACTTTGGGTCGTTGAACACAAAAAATACCCATGGTTTCAAAGAAGTGTTTTCGAGATTTGTTCGAAAAACGTATTTTTAGTTTTTTCAGTTATTCCTCAATATCTCATGAAACGACCAACAGTTCGAAAGGTATTGATGGGCTCTTTGCAAAAATATATATTTTTTGTGCAGATTGTGTTCCGTAACATCTACATTTCTCATCAGGTTTTCATTTAGTGCAAAAAGAAAATGATTGATTGATGATTCTTCGATTTTGGTCGCTTGTAACACTAATAATTTTCATCGAAATCGGCAAAGTAATATATTTTTGCAATTTTTTTATGAGGTATTGACGAATAGGTGCGAAATGTACCAAAAATACGATTTTCAAAAAAATTACGAAAGCGCTTGTTTGAAAGGAAAATTGGCTTGGAAAATATTTTTTTTCCTAAGCGATTACCACAAAATTTGTAGAACAGTGTTGTCGATATATTTGATGCTGGTCTTCAATCATCATCCATTGTCCATAACCATACAATATTTAGAACGCATTGACTAGTTGAACCTTCAAACCAGCTTACCCTTATGTAGTTATCAATTAGTTATCGACACTGCTTTTATTTCGATAAGGAAAAGTTAATTTTAAAATATCGAAGAAAATGCGGGAAAAGGGCAGGACACTTGGAAAAAATCAGTACATTTGGGGGGTTTTCTGTTTTGAAAAACTACGCACGACAGACCTTTAAATAACAGTACGGTCCTGCAAAAAACAGAACGGATGGTCACCGTATACATACCTTTCTTTAAAGTGCTGTATCTTGGAAACCTTTTAACGCAACTTAATCCATCTGATTATGGGCTTTAATTGTACATTTTTTACATTAATGTGCAACGTATAAAAGACAAAAATAAACTAAGTAAACATTTTTCTTTTTGATTTTTTTGATTATAGAATTTTTAAAAATTTTTATTTTTACTTAAAAACAATGGATAGGTTCAGAAGGCGCAGCAGTTGAGCGCAACCGTTGCTAAAAAAATCAGTGATCGGTATGCGTCTTCTGAACGACTTGATACATTAGCTGTCAAATTCAACTCTCAAAGGTACACACCAACATGTTGTCTCAAATGATCAGAAAAATATTACGATCATCTAACACGCAACTATTCAGTTGATCAGAAGTACGCAACAACGCGTTCAGAAGGTGCAATCGCACCAGTTACTGAGCTTTTGCGCCTTCTGAACGTGCCCATTGTCTATAATGTCAACTTTAAGTACCCAAATGGGCGTAATGGGCTACACTCAGAAAAAGGTTTACACCCATATGCTGTAATTCGAAAGTTCGTAGTTACAAATTTGTAGGTCCGTTCCGAAAATTCGAAAACAGGTATGCTGTAATCCGATCGTAACTATCAACGGCGTTCCCAACTAAAATAGTGAAATGCGCAGTTCTTAATCAGCTGCTTTGACAGAAACAAATCAAAATAAATAAAATCGTAAGCGAACAGTGAAATTAAAAAAAAATTGGTTTAATCATTATTTGAAAAGACTTTTCCTTAATTAAGTAGAATACAAAAGATTAAGTGGCCCTTGCACTTTTGTCCCAGGAGGAAGAACAGCAAACAGTTGTTATATACAAAGGAGATTGTTCTGATCGATTTAGCTTAAATGATAAAATGTAAGATCCCTCCTTTTAAGGGCCTCCATTCCACTAGATATTGTGCCGCTTTAATTCTTGGAACGCTTTCTCAAAATCCACCACATCCTCTTTAGCTCCTTTTACAAAGCCTCAACCAATGTCTGGCCTTTCGCTCATGCACTCCACCAGTTTTTCGTATTGCGAGCGATTTGTTGTGATCTCCGATCTGATAATTTTGTAAACATTTAATAATCCATTTTTTTTTCTATTCACACTTCAACTTACATACATATTTTTGCGTTTACACACGTTATTTTATTGATATTTTAAATAATTTTTTTCGCTCCGACACGAGTTGCTATTCGTACAAAATTTCCGACAAATACATAAAAATTACAGATATGTTGGATTCAAGCATACCAAAATTACGAATTTCGAAGAGGGCCTTCGAAATTACGATACGACAACGCGGATTCCAGCATACCAATTTTACGATTCCTAGCAAAATCGAATCTACGACGGATGACGGCATAGGGGTNTTTTTTCTATTCACACTTCAACTTACATACATATTTTTGCGTTTACACACGTTATTTTATTGATATTTTAAATAATTTTTTTCGCTCCGACACGAGTTGCTATTCGTACAAAATTTCCGACAAATACATAAAAATTACAGATATGTTGGATTCAAGCATACCAAAATTACGAATTTCGAAGAGGGCCTTCGAAATTACGATACGACAACGCGGATTCCAGCATACCAATTTTACGATTCCTAGCAAAATCGAATCTACGACGGATGACGGCATAGGGGTGTTAGTTATAATTACCAAGATTTGGTTATAGTGACCAAGTGGCATAGTTGGATATGGCGAAATAAATATATATCTAGTTCACGAAAGTCTGCAATTTACTAGAGACTTCTAGCTGGGACAAATGTATAGTTGTTAATAATTACAAAACGACTATCTTGAGTAGACAATATCGTTAGTTGAATAAAATCATTGTTGAGCAAATATAAACAATGCTTTGGCCGGTTGGCATCAAACTTTATATTATTAAATGAATATGCGCACACCGAAACAACTCGCGGCGATGGCAAAACTGAAACTGAGACAAACAAGCCTGGGCATGTCATAGCCAGTGTCGCCAAGTTTTGAATTTGAAAAAGCACCAAAACCCAATTAAAATCGCGTTTTTTCTCGAAAAAAACACCAAATTTTTTATTGGAGGATTTAGTGGACTTTGTATGCATACAAAATTTTATTGTAGGTATGCCGATTCAAATTAATAAAAATTAATGTTTTTTGCTCGGCGGTCGAATTTATTCTGTTTTCTATAAATTCAAGTATTTTCGCCAAAACGGCGCACAGTGTTTCGATTATATGGAGGCAGATGGAAATAATAGTACACCTGCACCGATTTCACTGAAACTTGACATGTGCTCTAGTTTTACTTAGAAATAGAGAATTATGAAATTTTGCAAAGATGGAATAATTGCCACGGCCTCTACTCTTGTGGGCGGAAAAAACATTAAATCTCATCCAATTTCGATGAAATTTAGTTTGTAGTCTTTATTTTATTAGAAAACCCTAAATATAAAATATGGGGAAGATTGGATTACTATAACGTTCAAAACTCAAAAAAAATGTGGGCCCAGNCTTAGAAATAGAGAATTATGAAATTTTGCAAAGATGGAATAATTGCCACGGCCTCTACTCTTGTGGGCGGAAAAAACATTAAATCTCATCCAATTTCGATGAAATTTAGTTTGTAGTCTTTATTTTATTAGAAAACCCTAAATATAAAATATGGGGAAGATTGGATTACTATAACGTTCAAAACTCAAAAAAAATGTGGGCCCAGCATTAAATGTGATGGAATTTTGGGTAATTTTTGTTTCCTGCTTTCCACTCTCAGAAAACAAAGATTATACAATAAAATGACTTGGGTGTCAATACTCGCTTTTTTCCCAATATCTGGTGGGATTTTTTCATTGTTTGAAAAATTCTTTTCACTAAATTATGCAAAAAGAAGCTGAAAATCAAAACTTAAGAAAATCAAAAATTAAATATATTTGCAAAGTCGCGCGCAAAGATCAAATTATATATTCGAACTACATAAAATTCTCTAAAATATTAGTCTAATATCAAGACCTGACGGACCGGTACTCACACTTTTTTTACTAATAATCTTTAGCATCTACATTTAAAAGTAAATTTTTTGGTAAGAAAATACGAAAATACCAAATAAATGATAAATACCTTCACCTGAATATTCCACGACATTTAGATAATTAATAAGATTAATTACAATTGAAAAAGAAACACTTTCCGTAATGGGTTCAGCGCCAAATGCAACTAAACTGATTAGTCGGTATCGCGCCCATTCCCGTATTTTTTTTGGAAATGTATCGTTCGTGAAGAACCGGTTTTTTTTACCAACTGTCACCATGCCTTTTTTCTACCTGCGTCCATATAGTCGAAACACTGTGCGGCGCGACGTAAACATTTTTAATATTTTCTAATATTTTTATTAAACTTATTCTTATTTTCTAATTTTCGGCTATGTCCAGCTTTGTCGTTTCGCTTAGATTTACGCTGTTTAAATATTCTGGCATGAATGAAAGTGCTGCCACATATTTTTTTGACAAACATATGCTCTTTCGCTTATGATTGTCATTGTGCCATTTCCATTTTTGTAAAGTTCTTTACGAAACTTCCAATTGCTATAAATTTAACTTCCATTTTTGTTTAAGATTTACAGTTTTGGTGTCTTCAAACTAAATAAAAAAGTACTAAAAAACGCACCAAGCACCAAACTCAAAAGTTTTCGCGTTTTGAATTAAGAAAAGCACTAAATTTAGTGCGAAAAGCACTAAGTTGGCAACAGTGGTCATAGCACACACTTTTTTTTCTCTACCTAGCGCAGTGATCGACATGCCATAGCTTACTGAGCGCATGCGTGTTTCACCCATGAACCAAAAATACAAGATCACGCCTTCTTCTTAGTAGCCCGTTATAATCGCATTTAGGAAAAAAGTTGGGCGACTTTGACATTAGCCGTTTGTTTACATTTGTTCGTTGTTTACAATTTGGTGGTGGCTTTTTACTGCAATTTTCTTAATTTTCGCTTGTGACAACGTGTGCACACATAAGGTAAAGAGTAATTTAACACAACGACATGATTTGTAGAAGAATTTGCATAATAAAAATGACTATTCATGTGTTCAACAATTACGCGGTTTTTTTGTTCTCTTCGTTGTTTACTTCTTACAACAAAGATGGCGTCGAGATTTCAACAGCTAGAAAATAACTTTTTTCTTTCTTTCGGGAACCCTGCAAAAATCGCGACTACTCCATGCATGCGTGTAAAGAGTATTCAACAATTACGCGTTTCTTTTGTTCTCTTCGTTGTTTACTTCTTACAACAAAGATGGCGTCGAAATTTCAACAGCTAGAAAATAACTTTTTTCTTTCTTTCGGGAACCCTGCAAAAATCGCGACTACTCCATGCATGCGTGTAAAGAGGATTCAACAATTACGCGTTTCTTTTGTTCTCTTCGTTGTTTACTTCTTACAACAAAGATGGCGTCGAAATTTCAACAGCTAGAAAATAACTTTTTTCTTTCTTTCGGGAACCCTGCAAAAATCGCGACTACTCCATGCATGCGTGTAAAGAGTACTCCCTAAGGACCAAGGAGTACTCCAAAATTAACCACAATTCATATAAAAAATATGGTCCAATTAACATTGCGATGTCCTAGGGCAGGACCATATACTCCATCCCTGCATTACATCAGAGTAGCACAAAACTACTCCAACATATTAACAATGGCATTGTTGTTATATTTTTTCGTTTGTACACGCTTTTGTTCTTCACTTCTCAAACGCTTTTTCGAAATTAATAAAAACCAAGACAAAAATTAAAAATTACATGTTGCCTCTGACGGCATTCGAGCCTGAACATGCTGGGAGCTAAGAACTAAAAGCGAGCATCTCTACATGTTCAGCTATAGCCAGACATGCAAATGTGCTTTCAAATGCTCAACTTCAATCACATTTCGTTAAAACACGAGTAGTGATCGGATAACAAACAATAAGCTGGCGCAGAGACACGAGTTGGTCCGCTACAGCATGACAGAGGACCACTTTTGTAAGTACTCCAATTTACCACAAATAGACTACATGGTCCAACGATTTTTACAGGGAAGACGTGATCTTGTGTCTTTCGTTCATGTGTTTCACCCATATACGAACAGCGGTAGCGGAGCAATGATTTCCACGCACACAGTGGCATTCATTGANTGTAAGTACTCCAATTTACCACAAATAGACTACATGGTCCAACGATTTTTACAGGGAAGACGTGATCTTGTGTCTTTCGTTCATGTGTTTCACCCATATACGAACAGCGGTAGCGGAGCAATGATTTCCACGCACACAGTGGCATTCATTGAATCCCCTGCAAAAAATTGTGCGACTAATCTCTAAAGAGAGTATTCCGAGATTACTCTCAATCGGGTACAATTGGCCATTAATTAGTCCCAACTAGTCTCATAGGGGTACTAATGGAGGTCAATTAGTCTCGACTCATCCCTTATGGGTATAATTGGAGATCAATTAGTCCCCAATGATATGTACGCACTTAGTCAATGAAATTTCATGTGCGGCGTTGGCACTCAGAGAGAGTATTCGCCTAACAAAACAGAGCACCCCGGTTCGAATCTCAGCTGGCGCAAATTTTAATTTTTATTTTTTAAAAGTGACTAGTCGTTTTTAATACCCGTTTGGGTATAAAGGTGTACAATTAGTCTCTTCATAGGACATGCTCGAACAAAAGCGATCAGTTCATTCCATATAAAGGGATCAAAAGTGGTATTAGTCGCATGCTGCTTTGCGATTGCTCCCGGAGTCATCCCGGATTAGTCCCATTTTTTGCAACGTCGTTTTTATGCAATGGTCGGCATACTAGCGCATTCAAACGATTCAATAAGTGGGACTGTGTGCATTGCTTAGCTGGCGCTCTTTTTATGTGAAACACACATGTGCTCAGAGAGCGCTCAGCATTCTTTAGGGGTGGCTCACAAGCAGAGTTGCCAGATGTGCGAATTTCGCCCCATTTTGGGGATTTCTGAAACCGTTTGGGGATAGATTTTTTCGTTTGTGGATGTGGGGATTTGATGGGATTTTTGTTTGGTTTAAAATATTCATATTGAAATTAAAATACATATATTTTACTGCCTGCCCTTAAAAATTTCTCAAACTAAGGTTTTCTTTGTCAAGTATTATTCGTGGAAAATGCCTGTTTTAATGGCTTTGGCTGAACACACAATTTTCTCTCACTTCTTTACACCAAATTGTAAAAGGATCGCTGTGATTGGCATTTACCGAATGGACTGCATCTATTTCTGATTTCCTTAGTGTAAAAAGAATTTTACAAAGTGGCAAGCGCACAAAAAAAATTTACGAACTTACAGACAGCAATGGGAATAGGAACCTTGGGCCGAAGGTATGTTGTTAAATGTCTCGAAAAACCATAAAAAATAAAAAAACCGCTATACGTAAATAACCAAATGATCTCATATATATGTGTACACATATACAACTGTGAAAATTTGTAATATAAAAGTTTTCAAAACTGTAATTAAAACGAAGTAACAGAAATCAGAATACATATTTTTTTATTTCTTACTTAAGGGGATTTAAATGGGGATTTAGAAGAAAAATGGGGATTTTTTGGGGATAACTGCGGCTCGATATGGGGATGCGCTATACAAAAATTCTGGCAACACTGCTCACAAGCATGAATATGTTCCGCTCTCAAACCAAATCGTGGTTGCCTCAACTAAGATTTGGTAACTATGATTAAACCATGTGTTGAAAGAAAGTTTATATGTATTAGCAGAGCTTAATGACATCCTTTTATGAACCATACGTTAAGTTGAATGGAATTTGTAGAAATATGCTTCAAAAAATATTTATTAGCATTTACCAAACCCTTCAACTAAATTAACGATTTGGTACAACCTAGATGAATATTAGAAGCTTTAATATATTTAGTTATAATTACCAACCCATGGTAATAGTTCCCCATCCTTGGTCACAGTTCCCAAATATTGTCAAAATTCGGGAACTAAATGTCTTTAGTTGTCGAAACTAATCCTTTTTCTCAGTGTACATATGCATTTGGACTCTAGATCGTCTAACGCTAGAGCAATATGATAAATACACATTGAAATTTTATGAAATTGTATATTTTTGAAAGAGGAAAGGTGTGTAAAAAAAAACAATATGAATAAATCATACTAACTTTATTAAAGGTTTGAAATCATGAAAATCACTTCAAGGAAATGGCAGAACTGAACTTTGTTGCAAGTTCACATGGGAAATCTGCTTACGACGTGATTGGAGGAAATTTTAGGAGACTAGCAGCTAGAGAAAGTCTTCAACTCCTGATGTTACAACAGATTCATACACCCGAAGCCCTCTACCAATGGGATGCCTGTAAAAAATAACTGCAACTTACTTTTCAGTGGACTTTATTTCGACTATGACTATTAATTCTATTTTAAACTAGTTTAAAAGGTTAAATAATATCATGTTAGGGAACTTCATATCCTTATTTAACGAATCTTTAAATCAATAAATAATTTTTTTCGTTTTAGTTCTTCTTGTAATAAATAAAAGCGTGTTGTTGGTTTTTTAACTATAATTTTATTACTCATTAGGTTTCTTTTCTTTAAACACCTCTCCTTTCCTTGTTTTAATAAAAGGACTAACCTTGAAGCTATCATTGAAGGTCTAATATTCTTTTGCAATGAAACCGAAACATCAACAACATCAACATGAACAACACTCAATGCAATCTTTAGAGGTCGCGCACAGAGGTGGCCGCGGTGACATGAAATGCCTCATATAACACCGTGCGACAAAAACCAAAAATTTTTAAAACGCACGAAAAAATCTATATATGTATTAACAATACTAGGAGCCAAATATAGTATAACTGCGCTTTTAATTTTTCTCTCTGACGTCTGGTTTTTTTTAAAGGACTTTGAAAAATTTCTAGGAGTATGCGAGTATGTTTAACTATTTAATTGTATTGTGTGTAATACTTACAAAGAATTCATCTTCAGTGACAGGGTCGGCGAGCATCTCAATGGCTTCGGTCATAGAACGACACGTTCTATTCGTATTCTTTTTCTTCTTCAGCTTCCGGCCTAGTGTGGCAGCATCACTAAAACGATGAAGTAGTTTCTCACGCTTACGCACAGCCGTTGGACTTGAATTAGAGTTGGCATGACAAAGTAGCGACGAGTAATTGTTGTTACCGGTCATAGAATTATTTACTGAACTATATCTAGCATTTACATAAAAGTTCGGCAACTGATATTGGCCGGATGCGGTTATTGTGCTGCTTGAGTCGATTTTTTTAATTAAATTACAGTCCGACTGTGGATATTTGCTCGGTATTGGTGAATCGGAAGCAATGTTTTTAAGTACAGTTTGTTGCTTAGGCTTTGGGGGCGGTGGTGGGGGAGGTTCTCTCATCAAAGAGATACGACGGGGGGCAGCACGTGGAAACGAGGTAATATTAGTGCCTGCACCTCTACAACTGGCTGCACGCCGATTGCGGGCATTTTCCCTTTCTCTGTAAGTAAAAGTATATAAATAAAAAAATTATTATGGGAATATGCACCATTCTAGTATTAACGTATGCATGTATACCAGAGTGTCCAGATTTGTCGATTTCGAGCCAATTTGGCGATTTTTTTTTGGATATTTGCGCGTAAAAAGTTAGGAAATCGCCATTGGCGATTTTTAGCGATTTTTTCCCCTTCAAATAAATTTCTCCGAATTATGAAAATATACAAAACTTAGTTTTCCACGATAATTTTACAGAAGAGGCTAATAAACTGCGTGATAAACTTGACTTAACAATCATATTAAAAGACTGTCAAAAATTGTTGATCACCCTAATCGAAGAACTTTTGAATCGATTACCTAGTCAATTAAATACTTTCAAAAAAGCTTTGATTTTTTCACCAGAAGAGTGTGTGACTCACAAGATGGCAAGTTTCAAAACGTTTCCAATATCAAGCAGTATGTTATCAAGGTTGAGTAGCTCAATATATGACAACAACAGAAATGTAAATCATTCAGACACTATAGGTGATTTTAAAGAAACTGTGGAAATAGCTGGTCTCGTCTTATTATAGGTTGTTATTTAATTTTTAGCGCCGAGCTCTTAAAAGGGGATTGTGCGATTAATCAATTAATATGAGTTATAATAAATTTAATAATTGCGCAGTCCTATTGCAAAATGTGTTGAAACAAATATTTTTAAAAAGTATGCGTATTTTTACAACATCATTTTTTGTACATCACTATTATATAAGTGATTTGTGTTATTTATTATTAACCCTTAATTAGGCGCATAAAGAAAACCACACAATTAGAGGTATGGGGTCCCCAGTGGCCCCAATAAAAGTGTTGAAAAAAGAGTTTTCAAAATAAAAAAAGGAAATGTGTATTTACAAAAACATTAAAGTACTCTATTATCGTTAACTTAAAAAAGAAAAACATAATTTCGACTTCAAACTTAAAAAAAAATTAAAACTTACTTCCGCAAAAAAATGTTACGTTAGTAGGCGCATGGGGTCAGCACTCAAGCGAGTAGCGACACATGTGTACACGACAATGTTCTAACCGTAACTAAATAAATAAAACGAAATGTATTTTGTCATAAATATTAAAGCTTTTTTTTACAGTTAACTTTAAGAAAGAAAAACATAACTTTGACATCAAACTTAGATACAAAAATAAAAACTAAAAAATGTTACATAAGTGGTCGCATGGGGTCAGGGCTTAAAAGAGTAGCGACAAATGTTTACACGCCGATGTTCTGGCCGTGACTTATTTATGTAGCCCGCGGGAAGTTAGGAAGCTAGGCAGAGCGCGGGCACGCTCCAAGCACTCCAAGACATTTTTTTTTCAACTTGAAATGACCTTGACCCCATTCGCATAATTAAGGGTTAAAGGTATTATATTCGTTTTTGGTTTTAAAAACTATATTATAACAAGATCTGATTTTTAAAATAAAAGATTTGTTAAATCGATTTCATGAATTTTATTTAAAAAAAATTGGCGATTTTTTCTTCAGAAATTGCGCTTTTTTTAACAATCTGGACATTCTGATGTATACAGTATATCATCGATCATCGGCCTAAATCGCCGTTGTGGGAAAAATGAGATTTGGTAGCCCTGAACTCCAGGCATCGAGATTTATGCATAAAAATCGTAAAATCGTTATAAAGAGAGATTTGTAAAATAACAGCTAGAGAAAGTACCGCCTCTGAAAGCAATGCCTTCAAAGTAAAACCGTTTTTCACTTCTTCTGATGTCGATATTTCGTGTTAATTCACAAAATGAATTTCAAAATACAAAGACGGGTTTGGTACCAAATGAAAGTAGATAAAATTCGATATCACTATGTTATCAAATATTTACCCAAACCTTAACTTTTTCTTGCAATATACTCTTAAGGTAAGACCGCACTAAGCGACGCGACACTGCAGCGGCACTACGCGACACGGCGCGACACTTTTTGATATATCGCACTGAAACTGCAGCGGCGCGACACTTCGCTGCAAATTTTTTAATTTATTTGTGTCAAAACCTTCAAACAAGACGGATGCCAGTGACGCTGATGTAATGTTAATGCCTTTCATTTTTATTTTCCTTGGCGAATTCTTCTTAAATATTATGTTTCTTTACATACAATTTTCTTCTTGAATGAAATGCATGTGAATATTCACTCACAATTGGAAATCCAATTACTTCAAGTTAAAAATATAGTACGAAATGTTATGTCGTTCCGCTAGGTATACCGCACTATTCGGCACCGGAACTGCGCGACACCACGCGGCGCGACATTTTTGCCAACTTTGCCGCGTAGCGTCGCGCCGCGTAGCGTAGCTCCGCTGCAGCGTAGTGCGGTATGCTCCATAAGAATATATGCAAAGAATATTTTACTGCGCTGTGTAGTGTCGTGTCGCGTCGCCTAGTGCGGTCGTACCTTTAAAGTGGTCACTCTTTCCTTTGAGTGTGCGCAAAGTGTAAAACTTAATTTAATATTTCAAATTTCCAAGCTATATCTGAGTTTTCTTTAAAGATATATCAGAAACGGCAATGGAACCTTCGTGTTCAGGTTTTTAGGCAATACAAGGTGATTTCAGTTTTCTTTTACTATGGTTCTAAGTATTTTATTTTATTTTTTATAGTAAGCGTAAAAATAAGAGGTTTTTGGCTATATGCGCAGACATATAGTTGAGAAGTAGGTGCGATCAAGCAAAAGTGTAATCATTTACATATACCTTGGACGTTATAGTGTTATTCAAGAACAAGAAAGTAATATTGATATTGTCCACGTTCGTTGTTTTCTCAATTACTGTTTTTTTATACCCTACATACGGCATAACTAATACGTACATACGTATATTATCACAAGTAATTTTTAGCAAAAAAAAAACCGACTTCAACTCTCATATAAAAAAAATATATTTATATATATATATATATATCTCATGATCCACTGATCGGATCTTAACAAGACCACCTTTGAGACACTACCTTTCCGATGCAAAAAGAATCATCGAAATCGGTTGACGTGGTCTAAAGTTGTGCGGTAACATACATAAAAAAAAATAATAATAAAACAAAAAAAAAATTAATATATTCCGACGAACTGATAACCTCCTCCTTTTTTGGAAGTTTTGTTTCAAAGGCGAAACTTTTAGTACTTGCTTGTATCATTTATATACATACTACACTATACTATATACACTATACTATATATACTATATACACTATACTATGTACATACTAGCTTATACCCGCGGGTTTCACCCCGCGCTTTTATACAAATAGGAAAAATAATTTAATGATGTTAGATTTTATTTCTGTGCCCATTTCGTTATAGCTCGTTATTTTTTAAGCGAGTTCAGGTATTTAGGCCGTTTAAAACTATGAAATTATAAAATCTCGTCTGCGCGCTAGGCATTCGAAATATATCAATCCCTCTAAGTTTACCTTAAAATGTTTCCAGGTACACGACGCGTGAACGTGTAACCTTCTTGGAGGTGCCACGGCGAGTTCTAATATTTCCAAATCAAATTTAGTAGCCTGGCCTTGATAAAATACCACTTCTCATTACTGTAGCAAATGCCTCAAGAGAGCTTTAAATTATAAGGCCGAACCCGGCTCTCCCTTTTCCATTTAATGAAATTTATTCTGTCTTCCACAAACACTTCCAGGGATATGTGGCAAGAAAAAGTAAATTTGTACTGGAAGTGCCACGCCCGTTTTACGCTTATAAAAAGCACGTAATATAAAAAAATAATAATTATTGTTATTAGTAATACATAAACTGGGAACTTTTACAAACCTAGTTTGTAAAACGTTTGTTGGTATATATCTTAATGAAAATGCACACCAAATTGCTTAGATTGATGAGGAAACCCGACTTAGCCATACCGCATTAACTTGCTTTGTGTGCACAGGGAGATTCCAGCATAACTTAATTAATTACCAAACCTACTTGATCAAATTAAGAGTTAATGATTAAAAATTAATTTTTTAATCGCGGTTACGATTAACTGTTTAGCTG
>NW_016158111.1:16486-20786 GCF_001687245.7 Rhagoletis zephyria | reverse complement strand
GATTAAAATTAATCATGATTAACTGTAATCAGATTGAATTTAATCGAATTAACTAACTAATTAAAACATCAATCGATTAATGCCAACATTGATTTCACATACATATCACTATACCAAGTTTCAGTTCTCTCCCACAAATACTTCCAGAGATATGTATGTAATATGAAAATTCCAATTTGTATGGGAGGGGCCTTGAGTTATCGGACTTACTTTCAGTCTAAGACCAGTTAAGGTCGGAAAACCGGTTAAGGAAGTAGCCTATTTTTCAATCCAGGTCATAAACCATCTTTGAGCGAAATTTCATTTTCAAACAGGTGGCAATTCTTAAAAAAGTAGCCTATTTTCCGGTCTAGGTCATAAGCTATCTGTGTGCAAACTTTCATGCAAATCAGTTCAGTCTTTTCCACGTATTAATTTAATTAAACTTTCCCAATACGTGATAACCCTTAAAATAGTAGCCTATTTTCCAACATAGGTCATAAGCTATCTCTGTGCGAAATATCATGCAAATCTGTTCAGTCGTTTCCGCGTATTAATTTAATTTAAACTGTTTTAACAGGTGGCAACTCTTCCAAAAATTTATCCTATTTTCCACTGTAGGTCATAAGCTATCTGCGTGTAAAATTTCCTGCAAATCCGTTCAGACTTTTCCGCGTATTAATTGAATTAAACTTTTTTGGCAGGTGGTAACTCTTAAAACAGTAGCCTATTTTTCAACCTAGCTCATAAGCTATCTGTGTGAAAACTTCCATGCAAATCAGTTCACTCATTTCCGCGTATTAATTAAATTAAACATTTCTAACAGGTGGCAACTATTAAAAAAAGTATCCTACTTTCTAACCTAGGTCATAAGCTATCTGTGTAATGTAATTAAACTTTTTTAACAGGTGGCAACTCTTCCAAAAAATTAGCCTATTTTCCACGGTAGGTCATAAACTATCTGCTTGCAAAATTTCATGCAAATCCATTCAGTCGTTTCCGCGTATTGATTTAATGAGACTTTTTTTAACAGGAGCAAATCTTAAGAAAAGTAGCCTATTTTCCAATCTAGGTCATAAGCTATCTGTCTGCGAATTTTCATGCAAATCCATTCAGTCGTTCCCGCATTTTAAATAAATGAAACTTTTTTAACAGGTGGCAACTCTTAAAAAAAATAGCATATTAACCAATCTGGCCCATAAGCTATCTGCATACAAAATTTCATGCAAATCCGTGCAGTCGTTTCCGCGTGATGATTTCCCAAACATCCACACATACAAACTTTCACATTTATAATATTTATAAGATCTGCTCAGACTTATAAAAGAAAACTTGGGTTTATTAAGTTTTACAATAATAGCTTAGAATGGCGCAATTTACATGTCCAATGATTTATAGGGTATATGTGATACCGTAAAGAATGGTACACATTGCATATTTTTAGCGTTAATTATAATCTTAGTTATTGTTTATAGTGTTGCTTTTATATGCATGAATGTCATCGGTCAATTGTCAGAAGAAGCTCTGGAGGCGCGAAACAAAGATTTTAAGAGCTACAGAGAACATTTTTCTTGCAAGTGCATCAGAAAAAAGCAGAGACCGTGCCGGTTATGCATTTTATAATAAAAGTCAAAAAATTTAAGTTATTTTTTGACTTTTATTATTTTGAGCAAATAATACCGGTTATTTCTGTTATTTTATTATGTCTATTTTTTTAAGCAAAAATAAAAATTAAATTAAAATTTGCCTTTTATTTTTTTGAGCAGAAAATAACCGGTAATTGTTGACTTTTATTTTTTCAGGCAAAAATAAAAGTCAATGTTAAAAATCAAGTATTCCAGAGCGGTACATATATGAATGTGATAGTTTTGAAGCTCCTACATGCATTTTAATAACCCCTATACCCAAATACCAGGGTTAGTTCAAATATATATACATACATATGTATACATACAATACATGAAGGGAGTTTTTGTTAACGGCATCAGATCTGTACCGATTATTCGATTTTGAAAACTGAGGTGCCAAATTAAAGGGCTTAGTCTCTAGATGTATGTACCACAAGGCATAGGGCTGCCACCATTTTTTAAATTATAAAATCTGCACCGTTCGTTGTATTAAAACAGAAGAGGTGCCATATGAAAGGGCTAGGGCAGGGCTGTAGATGTGCAGGAAGGTCTCAGTATTTTGAATAGGGTTGCCACCTGCTTCTAAAATAGAAGACTTATAACGTTCGTTGTATTAAAACAGAAGAGGTTCCAAATGAAAGGGCTAGGCCTGTAGATGTGAAAGAAGGTCTCAGTTTTTTGAATAGGGTTGCCACCTGCTTCTAAAATAGAAGACTTACACTGTTTGTTGTATTAAAATAGAAGAGGTGCCAAATAGAAGGGCTGGGCCCGTAGTGGTTGGCATTTATGAGACAGTCGTTTGTGCTCCAAANTTCAAATACCGAAAAAATTAACTGAACTCTCAAGAAAAACTAAAAATTCATATAAAACGACGGACGAGAAATGGAAAAGAAATTTTCTTCTACCAAAATTTCTTAAATCAGTTTGCAGCTCTCAAGAAAAAAAATGCTCGTATATTTATTCCCTCATGAAAATTTACAGCAAAAGCAAAGCGCTTTTTCAGGCAACAGAAATTATAATAAATATTTCTTATAATTTCCTTGAGAGCTGGATTCTTAGCTTTAAGATACAGATTGTATTTGAGGTTATTAGCTTTAGGGGGGGTTTGAACCCCAAAACCCACCCCTTGTGTGCGCTAATGTTTCTAACCCTTTCTATCATTAGAATCAAAATGCATACCATCGTAAGGTCGTTCGGGCCTAAAAATTCTAGGCCTGATCTTGTTGAAATTCTAAGGGGTGTTTGGTTCTGTTTTAACGGCTAGGTTATTAGCATTCAGAATGAATACAACAATTTTATTAGGCTTGAGGCCGTTTTTTATGAAAAATGTTGTGGAAAAGCAACAATCTCCGAAATAGCAGTTATAACTTCTTACCTTTGTAAATTATTGTTGCTTTTCCACAACATTTTTCATAAAAAAGCGGCCTCAAGCTCAATAAAATTTTTGAATATAATTGTTATAAGGTCATAAATAACAAAAAAATTCTGAATGAATAATAAGTTTAAGGTCAGTCAAACATACCGAAAGAAAGTCGGAGATTCTCCTTAAAGTGGATGTTTAAAACATCGGTAAAACTTCTNTATTAGTGCTGCTGCATTCTTTAAACTTGTACGCACTAGTTTTGGTTTACTAGAGGGAAGGTATCCTCCTTAACAATGCCAAATTCTCTAAAGGAAATATTTAAGGACACGCCCTTACTAACAAAATTGAGTATAAGGGGATTTTTTTTTTTAATATTCGAAATGTTTTTCATATTAAATATTTTTTGTTAACTTTGTATTAAAACATGGCTTAAGTTTTAACAAACACCATATAAATCCAAGTTTCAAACTTTGTACGAAATTTATGAGTATTTGCAGTTTCATGAAAATTACAAACTTTTTAATCAGTAATTAAAAAAATCCAGCATACGTTATAGCCCATTAAATTTTAGTATAATAATGTGCAAATTTTAAATTTCTTAAAGTCCGTGTAGATTTTTGATGTTTTTTTGCTGACGGTGCTACGCATTTTCTTCCGTATATATAAAATATATTTTCAGCATAGTCTAAAGTACATTCATACGTACATATATATGTATGTATGTAGGTAGCAAAATTTTTCTCTCCATGTCTCATTACAAAAAAAAATATGAAAAGCATCTACTAATCATTATTGCCAAGCGCTTGTAGGGATGCAAATTTTCAGAGCCAACATCGATACATCGATATTTCGATGTATCGTAAACACTAACCTCGATGCCGAAAAAAATCGCCCTAAAACTATCGATACATCGATATATTCCAATGTTTCTCTTTTTAATAACTATGTTGCAGGTAGNGTACGCTTTTTGTTCTTTTCTCCATTTTGATTTTGACTCTTTATTACCGCCAACAACTTTATGTATATACATATTTACAAGCTGTCAAAATTTTGCGTAGTCCCATGAGCTAGGTAAAAACTATGGCATTCGTATTCACAACAAGAAATCTCAAAATTTTTGTTTGGTCTTTCCAAATTTTCTCGTTTTTATCAGTTGGCAAAGGCCGTCAGTGGCAGCGCTCCGAGCGTTGAGATAGTAATTTCATGTCAATTAGTAAAAAAGTTCCATGTTGAAAAAACTTTTTATTATGGCGAGAAAAATTTACATTTCTGCTGTGTAACTTTTTACTGCTGGACATTTTTGACAGTTGCTCTGGTGCAAAAGAAGTTG
>NW_016158111.1:4649-16461 GCF_001687245.7 Rhagoletis zephyria | reverse complement strand
CTATCTGCTTGCAAAATTTCATGCAAATCCATTCAGTCGTTTCCGCGTATTGATTTAATGAGACTTTTTTTAACAGGAGCAAATCTTAAGAAAAGTAGCCTATTTTCCAATCTAGGTCATAAGCTATCTGTCTGCGAATTTTCATGCAAATCCATTCAGTCGTTCCCGCATTTTAAATAAATGAAACTTTTTTAACAGGTGGCAACTCTTAAAAAAAATAGCATATTAACCAATCTGGCCCATAAGCTATCTGCATACAAAATTTCATGCAAATCCGTGCAGTCGTTTCCGCGTGATGATTTCCCAAACATCCACACATACAAACTTTCACATTTATAATATTTATAAGATCTGCTCAGACTTATAAAAGAAAACTTGGGTTTATTAAGTTTTACAATAATAGCTTAGAATGGCGCAATTTACATGTCCAATGATTTATAGGGTATATGTGATACCGTAAAGAATGGTACACATTGCATATTTTTAGCGTTAATTATAATCTTAGTTATTGTTTATAGTGTTGCTTTTATATGCATGAATGTCATCGGTCAATTGTCAGAAGAAGCTCTGGAGGCGCGAAACAAAGATTTTAAGAGCTACAGAGAACATTTTTCTTGCAAGTGCATCAGAAAAAAGCAGAGACCGTGCCGGTTATGCATTTTATAATAAAAGTCAAAAAATTTAAGTTATTTTTTGACTTTTATTATTTTGAGCAAATAATACCGGTTATTTCTGTTATTTTATTATGTCTATTTTTTTAAGCAAAAATAAAAATTAAATTAAAATTTGCCTTTTATTTTTTTGAGCAGAAAATAACCGGTAATTGTTGACTTTTATTTTTTCAGGCAAAAATAAAAGTCAATGTTAAAAATCAAGTATTCCAGAGCGGTACATATATGAATGTGATAGTTTTGAAGCTCCTACATGCATTTTAATAACCCCTATACCCAAATACCAGGGTTAGTTCAAATATATATACATACATATGTATACATACAATACATGAAGGGAGTTTTTGTTAACGGCATCAGATCTGTACCGATTATTCGATTTTGAAAACTGAGGTGCCAAATTAAAGGGCTTAGTCTCTAGATGTATGTACCACAAGGCATAGGGCTGCCACCATTTTTTAAATTATAAAATCTGCACCGTTCGTTGTATTAAAACAGAAGAGGTGCCATATGAAAGGGCTAGGGCAGGGCTGTAGATGTGCAGGAAGGTCTCAGTATTTTGAATAGGGTTGCCACCTGCTTCTAAAATAGAAGACTTATAACGTTCGTTGTATTAAAACAGAAGAGGTTCCAAATGAAAGGGCTAGGCCTGTAGATGTGAAAGAAGGTCTCAGTTTTTTGAATAGGGTTGCCACCTGCTTCTAAAATAGAAGACTTACACTGTTTGTTGTATTAAAATAGAAGAGGTGCCAAATAGAAGGGCTGGGCCCGTAGTGGTTGGCATTTATGAGACAGTCGTTTGTGCTCCAAACTGTTTGCTCATTCAACCCTTAGCAAGCAAGGTGAATGAATGAGTGTGTAGAGAATAGTGAGAACTGCTTTCTTGGCACAAAAAATAAAGAGACACATGGTTAGGGATGCAAATTTTGAGCAGTAACATCGATACATCGATGTTTCGATGCATCGGAGAAAAAATCATCGAGGCTAAAATACATCGCCAGAGAAACATCGATATATCGATGGTTTCCGATGTTTTGCAATTTGTTAATTTAATGCAATATTGAATACTTTAATAATTATGAATGTATTTTCCTGTATTTTATTATCCTTTCTAACCAGGGGCGCACCCAGGAATATATTTTAGGGGGGGTTTTTATATTCCTGAAGATATATCACCGGAAAATACTGAAAATTTGCTTCAGATAATACCATCTTGAATATACATTTATGCAAGTTTTATGTACAGTATGTAATAAATAAATAAACGTTTTAAAATTCATAAACTGCACTTTATTTACAAACTAACAGAACTCAAACGCTTTTAACCGACTTCAAAAAAAGGGAGGTTATCATCTCGCCGGAATACATAACTTTGGACCACGTGAACCGTTTTCAATAATCCTTTTTTTATTAGAAAGATAGTACCTCAAGGTTCGTCCCGTAATTTGTTTTAGAGATCCGATGATTGGATCATGAAGAAATTAACGGTACCCCTAAATTTGAATATGAGAATTAAAGTCGGTTGTGTTCTTTCCTTAAAAACCACTTGCTTACTAAAAAGTTCTATACACTCAAGATGCGCTCAACTTTCAAAAGTACCTAATAAAAAATTTTAAAAAAGAGTCAGTAAAAATAAATTTATTGATTCCATGAATTTTTGCACTTCTATGTTCATTTTTTCGATTTCTGATTTTCGATAGAGATGGTGATTTTTCACGATTGCTAAATTTTTTTAATATTTCAAATACCGAAAAAATTAACTGAACTCTCAAGAAAAACTAAAAATTCATATAAAACGACGGACGAGAAATGGAAAAGAAATTTTCGTCTACCAAAATTTCTTAAATCAGTTTGCAGCTCTCAAGAAAAAAAATGCTCGTATATTTATTCCCTCATGAAAATTTACAGCAAAAGCAAAGCGCTTTTTCAGGCAACAGAAATTATAATAAATATTTCTTATAATTTCCTTGAGAGCTGGATTCTTAGCTTTAAGATACAGATTGTATTTGAGGTTATTAGCTTTAGGGGGGGTTTGAACCCCAAAACCCACCCCTTGTGTGCGCTAATGTTTTCTAACCCTTTCTATCATTAGAATCAAAATGCATACCATCGTAAGGTCGTTCGGGCCTAAAAATTCTAGGCCTGATCTTGTTGAAATTCTAAGGGGTGTTTGGTTCTGTTTTAACGGCTAGGTTATTAGCATTCAGAATGAATACAACAATTTTATTAGGCTTGAGGCCGTTTTTTATGAAAAATGTTGTGGAAAAGCAACAATCTCCGAAATAGCAGTTATAACTTCTTACCTTTGTAAATTATTGTTGCTTTTCCACAACATTTTTCATAAAAAAGCGGCCTCAAGCTCAATAAAATTTTTGAATATAATTGTTATAAGGTCATAAATAACAAAAAAATTCTGAATGAATAATAAGTTTAAGGTCAGTCAAACATACCGAAAGAAAGTCGGAGATTCTCCTTAAAGTGGATGTTTAAAACATCGGTAAAACTTCTATCGATGTATCGTCAATTTCGCGATGTTAGTAAATTGTAAACATCGATGGCAAACATCGAAAATTGAACCGATATTATCGATGTTTCAAAAACATCGATGCATCGTTTGCATCCCTACACATGGTGTGCAAAGCAATACAAGACAGTTGTACAGTGAGTATTCGAATGTGTGCTATTGTCACATAGCAAAATATTTGCCTTTTGATACACGGAAGCAAAAGAATTAGAAAAAGATTCCATGTAAATATGTATGTTTTACTACGTTTTTTTAAATAATTTATTGAAAATAACCAATAATTAGGTTTTTCCATAACTAATTAATCGAAGTTTCAAACTTTGTACGAAATTTATGAGTATTTGCAGTTTCATGAAAATTACAAACTTATTAATCAGTAAGTAAAAAAATCCAGCATACGTTATAGCCCATTAAATTTTAATATAATAATGTGCAAATTTTAAATTTCTTAAAGTCCGTGTAGATTTTTGATGTTTTTTTGCTGACGGTGCTACGCATTTTCTTCCGTATATATAAAATATATTTTCAGCATAGTCTAAAGTACATTCATACGTACATATATATGTATGTATGTAGGTAGCAAAATTTTTCTCTCCATGTCTCATTACAAAAAAAAATATGAAAAGCATCTACTAATCATTATTGCCAAGCGCTTGTAGGGATGCAAATTTTCAGAGCCAACATCGATACATCGATATTTCGATGTATCGTAAACACTAACCTCGATGCCGAAAAAAATCGCCCTAAAACTATCGATACATCGATATATTCCAATGTTTCTCTTTTTAATAACTATGTTGCAGGTAGTTCATGATTTGCAGGTTTTTACAGGAAGCGGTTAACGTACGCCACCTTCCATAAGGTTTATTAATGGCGAAAACCGCTTTACCTGTAAAACATGCAAATCCTGAAATACAGTGATCGTCATGGAAATCGCCTATGTTCAACATTGCCAATTGCTTTTATTAAGTGCAGGGCTGCCATCACCCGTAATACACTTACCCAAAGGGCTCTGTCCCACGGTCAGTAATTATCACGATATTTGGATCGCGATCCATATTGATGGATTGATGGATCGCGCACGAATGCTACATGTTCAATATTTAGCGCGTCAGTATTTGCATATTTTTTTTGCTGAACGCTTATTATGACGCAAGAAAATATTTTTATTTTGTACGTATAATTTACAGATAATGCATTCCACAATTATTTTAAGATTTGTTCAATTTGTTTTGAAAGATTTTAAGCCCCGAGAGTGAAGGCAGAGCCGATGTTTACATTATGAGAGTAAAAGATGTACTGAAGAAATGTATGGATCGCGTTTTGAAAGTGCTACACGTTCAATATTTATTGACGGTATTGCGATCCGCGATCCAGACTTCAAAATTTTTAGAAATTTTGCGATGGATCACGATCCATCAATACTGCATACTACACCGTCAATAAATATCGCGATACTTGGATCACGTCAATAAATACTGACCGTGTGACAGAGCGCAAAGAATATAACATAAAGATGTGAACGCAATGGCAATTTTGGACCGAAACTAAAGTCGATGTTTAAAACATCGTTAAAATTGACATCGATATATCGCCAATTTTACGATGTTGAGTAATTTTCAAATATCGATGGTTAACAACGGTTTTTTGGCCGATGTTATCGATGTTTCAGAAACATCGCTGCATCGTCTGCATCCCTAAGCGCTTGCTGCCTGCCGCACCAACAGGCATCGCTGGCCACATGACTGCCTGCGCAACATTCATCACATTCGTAACATTTATTAGCTTCACAGTATAGACAGTAACCAACCTTTTTAGGTTGTTGTTGTAGTAGTCGTTGTTGTTGTAGTTATATTCACTCCTGAGAAAGGCACGGGGGTGTGCTGCTATTTAATGGCCTTCCTCAGACTTTTTCTTAGATTTCAGGGTTGTGCGCTGCATTATTATTAGATAAATAAATTTAAGCATTTGACAAATCGTGATTTTATTAAAAGAAAATTATAAATGGTGTTGAAAAACCAAACAAACGCTCGTGCGAAATCTCTATTTTTGTGTATTGTTAAAATTTATACATGGCGTATTGATGGTAATACAACCTATTTATTCTTTTTTGGACTTTATGTTACTTGAGAATTTAGACAACGTGAGAGCTGCCAAGTTTTGTTATCAATATAATTAACACAAGCTTTTCCGCGTGGTTGCCTTTCAATAAATAGAATAAACAAATATTCGCAAATAAATTGGATTTATTTTATAACTGACAACTAACGTACGCTTTTTGTTCTTTTCTCCATTTTGATTTTGACTCTTTATTACCGCCAACAACTTTATGTATATACATATTTACAAGCTGTCAAAATTTTGCGTAGTCCCATGAGCTAGGTAAAAACTATGGCATTCGTATTCACAACAAGAAATCTCAAAATTTTTGTTTGGTCTTTCCAAATTTTCTCGTTTTTATCAGTTGGCAAAGGCCGTCAGTGGCAGCGCTCCGAGCGTTGAGATAGTAATTTCATGTCAATTAGTAAAAAAGTTCCATGTTGAAAAAACTTTTTATTATGGCGAGAAAAATTTACATTTCTGCTGTGTAACTTTTTACTGCTGGACATTTTTGACAGTTGCTCTGGTGCAAAAGAAGTTGAGCAATTAAAATCAGAAATTATATAAAAAAGACTTGTCTTTACTGACATTTATTCTTCTAGAACTAAAAGCCATGCATTTATTAGACGCCTTAGTAGTAAAATTAGAACAAAAAAACTCTTCAAAACCGTTAGGCCGGGTTGAAAATTTTCATTCACGTCATAGTCAACAAAAATTTACCATCCGTAGTACTTTTCTATNGACAGTAACCAACCTTTTTGGGTTGTTGTTGTAGTAGTCGTTGTTGTTGTAGTTATATTCACTCCTGAGAAAGGCACGGGGTTGTGTGCTGCTATTTAATGGCCTTCCTCAGACTTTTTCTTAGATTTCAGGGTTGTGTGCTGTATTATTATTAGATAAATAAATTTAAGCATTTGACAAATCGTGATTTTATTAAAAGAAAATTATAAATGGTGTTGAAAAACCAAACAAACGCTCGTGCGAAATCTCTATTTTTGTGTATTGTTAAAATTTATACATGGCGTATTGATGGTAATACAACCTATTTATTCTTTTTTGGACTTTATGTTACTTGAGAATTTAGACAACGTGAGAGCTGCCAAGTTTTGTTATCAATATAATTAACACAAGCTTTTCCGCGTGGTTGCCTTTCAATAAATAGAATAAACAAATATTCGCAAATAAATTGGATTTATTTTATAACTGACAACTAACGTACGCTTTTTGTTCTTTTCTCCATTTTGATTTTGACTCTTTATTACCGCCAACAACTTTATGTATATACATATTTACAAGCTGTCAAAATTTTGCGTAGTCCCATGAGCTAGGTAAAAACTATGGCATTCGTATTCACAACAAGAAATCTCAAAATTTTTGTTTGGTCTTTCCAAATTTTCTCGTTTTTATCAGTTGGCAAAGGCCGTCAGTGGCAGCGCTCCGAGCGTTGAGATAGTAATTTCATGTCAATTAGTAAAAAAGTTCCATGTTGAAAAAACTTTTTATTATGGCGAGAAAAATTTACATTTCTGCTGTGTAACTTTTTACTGCTGGACATTTTTGACAGTTGCTCTGGTGCAAAAGAAGTTGAGCAATTAAAATCAGAAATTATATAAAAAAGACTTGTCTTTACTGACATTTATTCTTCTAGAACTAAAAGCCATGCATTTATTAGACGCCTTAGTAGTAAAATTAGAACAAAAAAACTCTTCAAAACCGTTAGGCCGGGTTGAAAATTTTCATTCACGTCATAGTCAACAAAAATTTACCATCCGTAGTACTTTTCTATCAATTCGCAAATGCCGTTTGCACAAAAAAGGTTATGAAATGCGTTTTATTTAAATCGTTTAGAAAATGAGTCATTTATGTATACCTTTTTATGTGGAATTATTCAATAAATTTCGTTTTACACTAGTTAGTTGGTGGAGTTAATTATTTTTTGTTTCTTAAAAGCAACCCTGCGTGGTTGGAAGGCGTGTGTACCAATAATTTCATCTCTAGCATATTCATCCCCGAGGAAGGCAGTCGCCAAATGCACCGAAGGTTGTTTACTGGTTATATTGTGATTAGCTTTCACGTTCAGTCATGAATAACCATGGCCGATCGGTGAGCGTAAGTGAGCGTCGGTAGGAGAGGATTTCAGTATTCAGTCAAGAGTTGGATAAAAGAGTATTGTTATTGTTCTCTTATAGGGCATTCGCACGAGGCGATTTTACAGGCAACTTTTAGTTGAAAGCATAAATCGCCTCGTCCGAACGGCCTTTCAACTAATCGCTTTCAACAAAGTTGGTCGCCAGCCAACTTTGAGCTCGTTCAACTTTTTTTCCTTGCAACCCTGTGTTTGTTTACATTCTGTATCAGTGTTGGAAAATAAAATTGTTCCTTCAGTACGAAATCTATACAAAAAATGTACTTTTCGGCTATAAATTGTACATACTTTTTAATTCGCTCATATATTTTCTTAGTATATTCCCTTCAAGACCAATGATTTTATGGTATTCATGAGAAAGTTTTATTGTTTATGTACATACGTTTACGTATTTTACACTTTTACAAATTGATTCCACGCGCACATGTACTGCATTTAACGCAAATATGTATGTACACATTTTCAGGTATACATCTTAACAAAAAGCATATTTAAGTTATTACTTATGGATAAAAGAGACATTTTCCTTTGGATTCAGTACTAAAATTTTACATTTTAATAGCACTTCAAGTGCTTATCAAAACTTTGCGACAAGATTTGACCATTTAGCTTATTATTATTCAATTTTAATTATTTTTTTTAAATACTGTTTATATTTTAAGAAAAGCCGTACAAATCCAAGGTTCAAACTTTGTGCAAAATTAAAAAAAAACCAACAACACTTTCGTAAAAATTTCGAACTTTTTAATTCGATTTCCTAGATTTATTTTGAGTTTGCGGTTTTTTAGCCCATTAAATTTTAATATAACTAAGTTTTTTAAGATTTCTTTGATGAAGGTGTTGCTAATTTTCTGACAGCGGACATCGTCGACAAAAAAAATTGCCAAGTTCAACGGTATGTCCCAGCTACTTTAAACTTGCACTTTATTATACTAAAATTGAATGGGCTAAAAACTAAAGAATATTAATAAAGCTCGAAATTTTTACGAAAGTATGTTGTCTTTTGGCTGTTTCGCAAAGATTTAATCTTGGGTTTATACAGTTTTTCTTAAAGAATACATTATATTTTATAAACAGATAATTAAAATTAAAGAATAATAAAATAAATAGTAAAATCTTGTCAATATGTGAGTGCCGTAAAGGTATTATATTTAAGAAAATCTCCTCTTAAAACTAACGAAGGCTTTGTTTCTATATGAAGCTGACTTCGACATTTTGTTTTAATAAAACTTAGTATCTGAAAAGTTTCTTTAAAAATTTGCCTAGGCTATATTATACTGGTTCGTTCAAGCCATTTTTCAAAACAAAACAACAAAAGAGAATACAAAAAATTTCTTGCTGTGTATTTTCAGAGCTATATATATTTAGTATTGATTACAAAATTGTACTAAAAAGTACTGCGTAGTAGGAAAGTATATTGTAAATGAAATTGTATCAAACAAGTACAATTGTACCAAAAATGCCAACATTGTTCTGTATACATACTTTTTCTTCTTTTCTACTTTTTACTCTTATTTTATCTTTCAGCTTCGCTAAAAGAACTTCTACGAACGCTTGGCTTACCAAATTTACGCCAATTGATAAAATTTTGCGATTTAAATTCATTTTAAATAATGTAAATAACTATTCGTGTTGAATTGAAAATCGCCTCGTCTGAATAGGGATAGCAACTTTTTCACTTTCAACTTCTCATTCAACTCCGCATTCAACTTTTGTTGCCTGTAAAATCGCCTCGTGCGAATGCCCTATTATTTCGCTGTGAATATTCACCACGTTGTACACTAGCTTGTGTAAATAGAATGAGCAGTACATTCACATTCGACTAAGTCGTGTAAATGCTAGAAGTGAATGTCGCATGCAGGGTTCTAGCCCGTATATGTGCAATAACGTATCAGTTTTTTGCATAGGGTTACCACCTGCTTCTAAAATCATAAGACTTACACCGTTCGTTGCATTAAAATAGAAGAGGTGACAAATAGAAGGGCTGGGCCTGTAGATGTGCAAGAAGGTCTCAGTTTTTTGAATAGGGTTACCACCTGCTTTTAAAATCATAAGATTTACACCGTTCACGCAATTTAAAAAATAAGGTGCCGTGTAAACGGGCTTGATCTAAAGATTTGCAAGAAAGAATGTCTTATTTTTTTTTGAAAAGTGTTGCCGCCTAATAAATTTTTATTTTTGGGAAGAGCATCAGTTTACACTACTCTATCGCTTCTCCAAATGAGGCGTCAGATGTAAAGTATTTACTTACAGACCTGTTTTGGTTTTTTAAAGAGTTGCCGCCTTATTAAAAATGCGTTGTTTAAATATGATAGTCAGTAAAATGTCGCAATATGGGCATCAAGCGAAAGGAGTTTGAGACTAAATTAATATTTTGGTGTTTTTAATAGAGTTACCACTTATTAAAAAAATTTATAACTATGAATGGTAAGTAATGTATTAAGGACATTCGATATTGCTATCAAACGAAAGCTTGTTAAGAGGGCTTTTGTGTAATTGTATGCGAGTTTTTGATGGTTGTCACATAATCTAATTGTCTATGTCTAATTTATTGATTGAAGTATTCTAGTTAAATAAAATGTTACAAAGTGGGCTTCAAACGAAAAGATTTTAAACTAAATTAATATGATCGGGTTTTTAATATACATATGTAGTTGCCAACTACTTAAAAAATGGTGCACGTATTTAAATAATATTTAAAGATATCTAATATTGGTATCAAACGAAAGGAAGTTAGGTGAGCTTCTGCGATATTTATTTAAAAAGTTTATAACTATGAACGGCAAGTACATAATTTATTAATGATATCCATTTATATATCAAACGAAAAGGAAAAGAAGTGATGGTTTGCAGATATATTTGTTCGAGGGTTGCCACTTAGTTAAAAATTTGCTGAAATTAAACGATAATTGATAATTAAATACTTATTTATTTTACATACATACAAGTTTTTGGAAAAAATAAAAAATAAACGTACACTTGCGATCAGCTAATTAAGTCATCAACATTTTTAACAATTTTCTTTCACATCTACAGGCCTAGCGCTATCATTTGGCACCTCTTCTATTTTAATACAACGAACGGTATAATTCTTCTATTTTAGAAGCAGGTGGCAACCCTATTCAAAATACTGAGACCTTCTTGCACATCTACAGGCCTAGCCCCTTCATATGGCACCTCTTCTGTTTTAATACAACGAACGGTGCAGATTTTATAATTTAAAAAAAGATGGCAACCCTATGCCTTGTGGTACATAAATCTAGAGGCTAAGCCCTTTAATTTGGCACCTCAGTTTTGAAAATCGAATAATCGGTGCAGATCTAATGCCGTTAACAAAAACTCCCTTCATGTATTGTATGTATACATACATATGTATATAGATTTGAACTAACCCTGGTATTTGGGTATAGGGGTTATTAAAATCCATGTAGGAGCTTCAAAACTATCACATTCCTATATACACAGCTCTGGAATACTTGATTTTTAACTTTAAGCATTACCGGTTATTTTCTGCTCAAAAAAAGGCAAATTTTAACTTTTATTTTTGCCATAAAAAAATAAAAAGCAGAAATAACGGGTATTATTTGCTCAAAATGATAAAAGTCATATCTTTAAAAGTCATGGAGGAATCAGAATCTACAATGAGAGACGAGTCTAATGGTACCTTTGAAGAAGCTATAGCATAATTTTTTCACTATGCCTTTTTGATATCAAAAATTTTAAAATAACTTTTATTTTCAGTCTCTGAAGATATGTATGTTCAATCGACTTTTGATTAGTTCCGACCCTGTTGTATCAAGTATGAGAAAATTACCCCACAAAAATTGCAGGATTTGCAGAAAGAAGCACAACAGTTGTTAATTATTAGGGTAACCCAAAATATGTTCGGGCATGTTTTTTTTCAGGCATGTTAGCAACACGCTGATGAAATGCTTAAACGTTTTTCCAAAAAATATATACTTTGAGATATATTTCTTAGAGCATATTTTAGCATATTTTGCAATAAATGCATATTTGAGCAAATTTTGCAGTAAATGCATATTTTCGGATACTTTGTGCTGCGTTGTTCGGTTTCGAACTAATAATACACATTTCTGAAATAATAACAATATAGTAACATTGTGTCGAAAATGAAATTAATATCAAAGTGCACGTTCACATCGTGTATATATTAAGTTTTTTATGTGTGAGAAAGATAATACTACATATTAATATGTTTCGCTCTTATTATTACAACGCTTTTACCAACTTGCAATGTTGTGTGTCCAGAAACTTTCAATGTTGTGGATCCAGAAACTTTCAATGTTGTGTGTCCGACACCAAAGCAAAGCTTTGAAAAGTTCCTATAAAAAAGCATAGTGCATAGGGCGA
>NW_016158111.1:430-1077 GCF_001687245.7 Rhagoletis zephyria | reverse complement strand
AAATGTGCGGCAGATTTAAATCGCCCAAAACAATCATAGAATCGGATGCCGTTAGTATTGCATTTACGGTCTCAAGTAAAGAAACTAGCTGCATATATACCGATACGGCAGAATTAGGAGGGATGTAGCAAAGAGCTAAATAAATATAAGTCTTTCCAGCCTGTACACGTATACATTTAAATTCGGTATATTCAATGACAGGAAGACTAACTTCCTCGGATGGTATCGATGAATGCACCGCAAAAAGAACACCACCGCCGATTCTGCCCACGCGGTCGCTCCTGTATAGTTGATATTCATTTGGAAGAATTTCGGAATTAAAAATATGAGGTTTGAGCCATGTTTCGGTCAAGGAAATAATATTATAATTGCCGTCAAAACCTTTTAAATATAAGTCAGCTAATTTGGTATTCAAACCTTTAACGTTTTGATAGTAAATACTTAAATTAGACTTGCGAGTTTGTTTTTTGAATCCGAATTAAGATTAGAAATTTTAGCTACGTTATTATTACTTTTATTAGGTTTATACTCAAACTCGCGAACAAACGCCCCGGTCGGCCAAAATGAACTATTTAGTAGTGAATCAAAATCTTCGGAAGCTACCTCAATTTTAAAAGATAAAATATCGCGATCGTATTTAAAATTAA
>NW_016158111.1:0-393 GCF_001687245.7 Rhagoletis zephyria | reverse complement strand
TCAGAAAAACCATTTCTGGACTGCCTGAAGAATTTAAATAAATCAACTTCGGTTGATCTACATTTTTGACAAGACCAACGAAGACCCTTACCCTCGTTAATAGCGTCTAATACTCTACCGCTCAAACCAGCACATTTTATATGGGCAATCACATCGCAGAGCCAGCATGACACATAGGAGTCGCTTTTAACGTTGCAATTGGTGTAAATACACGACAGGTTAAAATTATATTTATTTTTAGGTTTTTGAAGCAAAAAAGCAAAAACAGTTTTGAAAACGATGTATTAATCAGTGAACCAATCAGCTGGTAAATATCAGTTGAAAAGCTATGCAGCGAACAGTTATAAATGCACTGTATATTAGACACCTAATAAACACAACGCAAACAGCTGT
>NW_016158110.1:162324-162594 GCF_001687245.7 Rhagoletis zephyria | reverse complement strand
TGCTATTGTGTAACTTGATCGATAAAAATTTGTGCTATTGTGAATGGTTAACTGAATTGTAAACAGCTGTTTATTTGCTTACATTTGTTTCTTTGTTTCATTTACATCATTTTTAAAATAATTGCTTTTATTATAAAATTTAAAAAATTGATGCAGTTCAAATATGGTTTAGTTATGAGGAAGATGATGTGGAAGCTAATAGATTAGTAGAGTTGGCTAAAGCAAGGAGGGAATTACGAAATTCGTCGGATCCCTTGGAGTTGGAAGATG